>NW_026014231.1:0-24847 GCF_020379485.1 Brassica napus
TCTCTAGTTTCTTAATCTCTCAGTCTCTCAGTCTCTAATCTCTGTTTCTAAGTCTCTTATACACTCATAAACACTCATCAATCTCTGTTCTTAAATCACCATTAAAAGCTCTCATCTTGCTCCATTGGAGCTTATACACATTCACACACACAACCAGAGTAGTACTCTATAAAACTCACATGTATCAGAGCCAGGTTCATCAGAACCTGGTTAAAGCTTCCGCACATCTCACACTCATACCTCAGCTCAAATCCAAGCCATGAAGACAGCTCCATCCTGTTCAGTTTCTCCATGGAGAAGAAGACTGAAGCTTGGCGTTTGTTCCTGGTTCCTCAACCTTTCTCATACCTGTCCTGATGAAGAGCCACGTTGGAAGCAAAGGTAGATGGAGAGGCCTAGCTAACCTGACTCCAAAACACCTTGTCCAAGTGTTTGTTGCATCCGGTTACAAGAAAGAAGATGTCTAGAAGATGGTGACTGTATGTATGAAGAAAGGAGGGGTCTTTGAGCTGGAGAAACAAGAAGATGGTCATGAGTAGAAGGAAGAGAGGTTGGGTGACGACCTGTAACTCTCAGATCCAACAAGCCATGACCTTAATGCCATTGGAGGTTCAAGGAACCAAACAGGTTCCTTGACTGTAAGCTATTACTATCCCTTCTTGATATTGAGTGTGTTATTGACTGGTTGTGATGTTGTGATGTGATTGAAAACCTGAGGATTGTTTAAAGATTGCTAAATGAAAATGATTTAGAATCTGTCCCAGGATGCTTAAAGAGACTTGTTTGGTGATTGAGATTGAATTAATATGCTTAGCTCCAGTTCATAGTGATGCTTGTTGTGATTAATTGAATCTGCTTGCATACATGTAATGAATCTGATTGAAAGCTGTTGCATATAGTCTTGTGGCTGTCTTACATTGAAGCATTAGATTTATGTCTAAATTGCTGAGTAAAGAAGCTTAAAAATTGCCTAAGTAGCTTGTATTGAATCTGTTATGATCATGCTTGTGCTTAGAGAGTTTGCTTGCAAAGATTAGAACTTGAAAATGACTTGTTTAATCTGTTGCAATGCTTGTGATATTGGGAATCAAACTTGATGATTAATCAGGATTGATCCCAATACTATTGTGTCTCATCTTTGCTGGAGTTTGAGTGATGTTTCAGGTTCACAAGATGTGTTCTTGGTTCACCATCCATCCGAGTTGAAAGTAGGAGACTTTTGCCCATTGTGTGTGCAATGGAGAGTTGAGAAAGAAGTGGTGATGCGCCACTGGTGTGAAGTCTCACTGAAGCTCACTTGCAAGCTTGGACTTATACCCAATCCAAGCTTGAGGAGGGGAGTTTAGTGAGCTATCAGCGGTTCAGAAGGTCCGTTGCAAGCAACTGAAGAAGAAGGAGCCATCCGGGTCTAGGCAGTGGCGTGTCTAGGCAAGAGAGTGTTCAGAGCACTCTTGGCTGTGAGAAGATGAAGACTCTATCAGTGCGGCTTCTAGTGTGAGGTGGCTGAAGAGGTGGCTGAAGCTTCCACAAGCACTCCATGAAGATGGCGAGTTCAGAAGGTGTTGCAATGGTGTGATTGGGCGGATCAAGAAGCTATCCTTCCAAGCTTGACTTGTTCACATGGTCAAGCTTGAGGGGGAGTGTTGAGAAAGCTTCTATGATCCTAGAGTCTTTGGTGATTATTCAAGAAGAGGAGCAGATCAGTTATGAAGCATAATGAAGGATGAAGAAGCAATCACCAATGCGGCCTCTAGAGTGAGGTGATTGGTACTACAGTTTGAAGCATCCTGTCATGAAGGTTTCAGTAACATGGTGGTGACTCATAAAGAAGAAGCAGCCAAGACTCAGCTTGTATCTATCAAGGAAGATCTGGTAGTCCGAGCACTTGATCACAACAAGATGGTTGTGAGAAAGGGGGAGAGACCAAGATCTGTCTTAAGAAGAGTACAAGAAGTGTTGATGATGAGCAAGAGGAGTGGGTTCTATCTTGCATCACATGAGGGCCATGATCCAGAGTCTTTGTGTCCCTTACATTGTTGGTAAGGCACAAAGACTCACTGGCCAATCCCTAGGCCTTGGAGGCTTTACTCTTTTTCCCTCATCAAGGTTTTGTCCCAAAGGGTTTTCCTTGGTGAGGTTTTTAATGAGGAAGTTCTTCAAGGTTCCAAGCTTGACTTAGGATCAACTAAAGTCAAGCTTGAGGGGGAGTGTTAACTTGAAGAGAAGAAATGGAGAAACTAAAGGTGTTGAGTTGAGTTGGGGCTTGTGCAAAAGATAGGGCAAGGTGTCCAGAAGTGTCCTGATGGATGTGCAAAGTTAGGGCCAAGTCTAGGAGAGACTTAGAAGTGTATTTGGGAGCAAATGGCGAGTGTGCAAAGATAGGGCGAGGCAGTACGGACGTGTACGGACAGTACGGATCTGTACGGACCAGGGCGACCCAGATTTGCATAACTCGGCCATTTGAGAAGTTTTGGAGTTGGTACAAAAATAGGGCGAACCTGACGTCCCAGGAAAGCTTGTGCAATGTCTGGGCAAGGTTTGAGAGTTATAAAAGTGGTCCAGTCTTGTGGATAAGGTTCTGATCAGATGGCATCAAAGGAGAATCAAGAAGATGCCATTGGAGTGTGATTGGCTAGTTTGGTCATGGGACAGGCTGGCCTTGGCTGTAAAGACAAGGGGAGCCACGACCATGAACCTGGACTGATCTGTGGACAGATTAGGAGGAGCCTAAGGAGAGCCAATCACAGTCCAGCCTTCCCCATTTTGAATTAACCAATCAGGCTCCATCTCCTCTTAACCAATCAGCATCAACTACTCAGATTGCAACAAGACCAGCTCATCTACACCATCCATTCCTCTTAAGTTATTATCAGCCATTAGATATAGGTTTCTGATTGTGTAAACCTGTGTAAGCTTATAAATAAGCATGATGGACGAAATTGTATCTCTCTAAGAGAGAGAGGGGGATTTCCCCTCCTCCTTCATCAATGAAAGGGTTTTGAAAACCAGAAACACAAATCTATTCTCTAGTCTTAATCTCTCAGTCTCTCAGTCTCTTAATCTCTGTTTCTAAGTCTCTTATACACTCATAAACACTCTCATCAATCTCTGTTCTTAAATCACCATTAAAAGCTCTCATCTTGCTCCATTGGAGCTTTACACATTCACACACACAACCAGAGTAGTACTCTATAAAAACTCACAGTTTTGTGTAGATTAAAGAGATTAAGAGAATAAGAGAGAGAGAATAGAGAGAATACTCAAAACTCCATTAATTAATTTAATGTCTCAGATACAAGTTATATATGAAGAGATAAGGATAATACAAAGAGGATTTCGAAAAATCATAAGCATGTGAAGTCAAGGGATAGGCTGTAAAGATGCTTCACATGCTTGGACAGGCTGTAAAGGTTGTTTTACCTTTCCAGCTATGACCAGACCTTTATCCAAAACTACTCCTTCCTTATCCAGACTTCTCTTGGGCGTGATCCACTCTCCAAAGGGATGCAAAGTAACTTCCTAAGCTTTTAACTTAGTTACCACAGTCAAAACCGAAGTTAATGTGGTAAAACTCCAAAGTACTATTTGCCCAATACTCTTCCTCTATCAATGTATCACCTCTTCTCAACACTCCCCCTCAAGCTTGACCATGTAGAACAAGTCAAGCTTGGAAACCATGAAGACCTCCCTCATTAAAAACCTCACCAAGGAAAACCCATTGGGATAAAACTTGATGAGGGAAAAAGAGTGGAGACTCCATGGTTAGGGGCTCAGCTCCTTGGAGTAAGATCAATGAGTCCAAGCCTTGATAGTATGGACTCCATTGTCTTTAATCTCGCTGCCTTAGTAAACACATCTGCAAGCTGGTCTTCACTTCTTGTATAACATGGAAGTATCACTCCTAAGATAATCATCTGCCTCACCTATGACAATCACCTCTATGTGCTTTGTTCTCTCATGAACACTGAGTTGGAGGCAATGTGAATAGCTGCTTGATTGTCCAATGCATAGTCATAGGAGTAGTTTGCTCAATCTCTAGATGCTTCAAGATCCCCTTGATCCACAACCAACTCGTTTGTCAGCTTCAACATGGCTCTATACTCAGCTTCAGCACTTGAACAGGAGATAACCTTCTGCTTCTTACTCTTCCAAGTTACCAAGTTCCCTCCAATGAATGTACAATACCCAGTAGTTGATCTCCTGTCCACTCTATCTCCTGCCCAATCAGCATCACAATAACCAACACTTCTGTACTGCCATTGCAGCCCATCCAAACTCCTTGTCCAGCCGTCCACTTAAATACCTCAGTATCCTATCAACCATCTTCAATGATGGACCTTTGGCGCCTGCATATGTTGACTCACTTGATTCACAGCGAAGCATATATCTGTCTAGTAATTGTCAAGTAGATCAGCTTGCCAACCATCTTCCTGTATAGCTTAGGATCCTCAAACAGCTGCTTCTCTTCAACCTCCCCCTCACGCAGAACCTTATATCCCTCCTCGAGGGTGTTTTAGTATCTTTCCTCCCAAGCACATCAGTCTCCTTCAAACATATCCATAGTATACTTCCTTTGAGACATAAACAAACCTCCTTTGATCTGCATATCTCAATGCCCAAAAAATACTAATACTTCATCTCTCCCAAATCCTTGATGTCAAACACAGATTTGAGAAACTCCTTAGTAGCTTGAACCCTGCCTTATCACTCCCTGTGATAATCAAATCATCACATACACTAGATCACAATGATCCCTGAGGTCTGTCAAGGTGAAGAGAGTGTGATCTAATTCGACTTCCTAAAGCCTCTCCCATTGAGTGTGTACTCAGCTTCATGTCCCAAGCTTAGGTGATTGTTTCAGCCATATATTGCCTCTTCAATCTGCAAAAACATTCCCCTGCTACTAGATGCTCAAGACCAGGGGAGGGAAGCATGTATACTTCATCTTCTAGCTCACCGGTAAGAAGCATTCTTCACATCCATCTGCCACAAATCCCACTCCAAGTTTGTTGCAAATGGACAACACACTCCGAACTGTATGTAAAACTTACTATGTATAAGTTTTAGAGAATCTGAGTTTGATATAAGGAAAGAAAGAGATTAGAAAGAGTCTAGAGGTTATTTAGGACGAGTTTAGCTAAGAGTTTAGTGTATGATCATGATTGAGAGCCTTTGAGTCTAAGAGATTGTTTTAGTGTCAAGAACTGTCTGATTATCATTAATGAAGAGTTTACAAATATATAGGAGAAGATACAAGGGTTTTCCTAAAGGTAAAGTAAGCAAAGCATGTGAAGTCAAGGAAGAGCTAGGCGCCGGTTTCAAACTAAGCCAATGGGAGACTCCACATGTGTGGGATGAATGGATAAGGTTGCTTTCCCTTTCCAGCTGCATACAGCCTGTCAAGCCGCGGTCTTATCCTTCTCTCAACGGTCTGATCAAGTGCTGGTAACTCTCCATAGTTACCATCACCCTTTTCACAAGTAACCATCCTGAATAGTGAAGAGTATACCCAAGACTTGTACGGCCACTCCTCATGTACGGCCTGTACGGATTGTACGGACTAAGCCTCCTCAATCCCTTTCTTCCTAATGCTTCACACTTCATACTCTCTCCTCACATACATTACTCAACACTTCATCTCATGATCTCATCTCAAAGTGATCTCATCTCAACACTCCCCCTCAAGCTTAGCTTTGTGAAAGTCTAAGCTTGGATAGCCATGAGATCTTCCTCATTAAAAACCTCACCAAAGAAAACCCATTGGGACAAAACTTTGGTAAGGGAAAAAGAGTAAAGACCTCATAGCCAAGGGGCTTAGCTCCTTCTCGTGAGATCAATGAGTCCTAGCCGGCTATGAATGGACTCTATTGTCTTCTGTCTTGCTGCCTTTGTGAACACATCTGCTAGCTGATCTTCACTTCTCGTGTAACATGGTAAGATGACTCCAAGAGAATCATTTGCCTCACCTTGTGACAATCTACTTCAATGTGCTTGGTTCTCTCATGGAAGACTGAGTTGGTGGCAATGTGTATAGCAGCCTGGTTGTCACAATGCATGGTCATTGGAGTGGATTGAATAATCTCCAAGTGCTTCAGTATCCCTTTGATCCATACAAGCTCATTAGTCAGCTTCAGCATGGCTCGGTATTCAGCTTCAGCACTTGAGCATGAGACCACCTTCTGCTTCTTACTCTTCCAAGTTACTAAGTTCCCTCCAATGAATGTGCAGTAGCCGGTTGTGGACCTTCTATCTGCTCTATCTCCTGCCCAATCTGCATCACAGTAGCCTACAACTTCTGTACTCCCATTACACCCCATCCACACTCCTTGATCCGCTGAGCCATTAAGATACATCAAGATCCGGTTCACCATTCCCCAATGATGTTCTTTTGGAACTTGCATATGCTGACTCACCTGGTTCACAGCAAAACAAATATCAGGACGTGTGATGGTTAGGTATATGAGCTTACCCACTAGCTTTCTATAAAGCTTTGCATCCTTGAATGGTGGACTGTCTTCAATCTCCCCCTCACGTGGAACCTTGTATCCATCTTCCAAGGGAGTCTTGGCCGTCTTTCCATCAAGCTTACCTGCATCTTTCAACAGATCAAGTGTATACTTTCTTTGGGATAGAAACAAACCTTCCTTGGATCTACATATCTCAATCCCAAGGAAGTATTTCATCTCTCCCAAGTCTTTAATCTCAAAAACAGATTTAAGAAAGTCTTTAGTGGCTTGTATCTCTTCTTTATCACTACCTGTTATAATGATGTCATCTACATACACAAGTAGAACGACAATACCTGAAGGTGTGTTGAGTGTAAAGAGAGTATGATCAAGCTCTGACTTCCTAAAGCCTCTTCCATTCAGAGTTGTGCTCAACTTGTTGTACCATGCCCGTGGTGATTGTTTTAGACCATAGATAGCTTTCTTTAGTCTGAGAACATTCCCTTTCTTCACCAAGTGCTCTAGACCAGGAGGAGGTAACATATACACTTCATCTTCTAGTTCTCCTTGTAGGAATGCATTCTTTACATCCATTTGCCACAAGCCCCACTCAAGATTCACCGCAAGTGATAGGACAATCCTGATGGTATGTAGCTTAGCAACTGGCGCAAATGTGTCTATATAATCCTCTCCATATGTTTGAGTGAATCCTCTTGCAACCAAACGAGTCTTCTTTCTATCAATCTGTCCATTTGCTTGGTACTTGATTGTAAAGATCCATCTACTAGACACTGCTCTCTTTCCTTTAGGTAACTCACTCTCATACCAAGTGTCATTCTTGATCATTGCATTGGATTCAGCTCCACTGATTCCCTCCACTCCTTGTCCTTCATGGCTTCCTCATATGACTTTGGTACATGGCTCTCATCTAAGCTTACCATAAAGGCACAATGTTCTTCTGGATAATGAGCAAAGGAACACACAGCTTGAGAGGGATGTTCCACAGCCTGGGCATTGTAGTACACTCTCGTGTTTACCCAGTTGGAACTATCCTTTCTCACTCTGGTGCTTCTTCTCAATGGCTGCACCGCCGGCTCTGGTTCAGGTTCAGTTGTAGTTGCATTAGTTTCCTCCTCTTGATCTTGGCTTGGTACCTCCCTATCTTCCTGCATCATACTTTGATCATGATCACCTGAGCCTTCTTGATCATGGCTTTCAACATGTACTTCAGCTGGTTCAGGTGTGTTTTCCCCCCATGATCTACATTTGATGCCTCGGTAGGTTGTGTGGTTGTTGTACTGCGTCTCTCCTTCGGATCCTGGGTAGTATGTATCCCAAGCCCCTCTAGAATACTTCTAAGGCTGGCCGCTCTATCTGACTCTCTTGTCAACTCTAGCAGCTCATCTTGATTCTTTTCCTCATAGAACCCCTTAGCTTCAATGAACTTTACATCTCTAGAGACTAGAACTCTTCGAGTAGTAGGATCATAGCACTTGTAACCCTTTTGAGTAGTAGAGTAGCCAACAAACATAGCTCTTGTGCTGGTTGCTTCAAGCTTGTTTTCTCAACTCTTTGGCCTAAGGACAAAGCATAGACATCCAAAGATTCGCATATGCTCCAATGATGGCTTGTACTTGTTCAAGGCTTCAAAAGGAGACTGATCATGTAGAATCTTAGTTGGGATCCGGTTGATTAGATAACAAGATGTAGCCACAGCATCACTCCAAAACCTCTTAGGAACATTTGCTTGAAACATCATTGACCTTGCCACCTCCATGAGATGCCTATTCTTTCTCTCAGCCACTCCATTTTGCTGAGGAGTATAAGGACAACTCGTTTGGTGTAGTATCCCATGTTGTGCTAGATGTTGCTTGAAGGCTTGACCAGTGTATTCCCCACCATTATCTGATCTCAAAATTTTAATCTTGGCATTGTAATGGTTAGTCACATAGTTTATGAAAATTCTTAAAAGCTTCAAGCACCCTATCTTTGGTTTGAATAAGTGTTATCCAGGTGTATTTCGATTTTTCATCTATGAATGTGACAAAGTATTTAAAACTATCCCTAGACAAGCAAGGAGCAGTCCAAACATCAGAGTGAATTAGATCAAAGCATTTGTCATAAACAGTAGATGAAATGGGAAACACAGTTTTACAATGCTTGCCTAAAATGCAAGCTTCACAATCCTTATTTTCAAATACCACACCTGGTAACATTAAGTTTAAAGCCCTAACATGGGGATGACCTAGTCTAGCATGCCACAATGCATTTTTATTCATCATAGAAGCAGAAGTAAATGAGCATAAGTAATCAGAAACAGGAGCTAGTTCTTCAAGTAAATATAAATCTCCCTTGGTAACTCCTTTTCCAATCAATTGGCTGCTCTCAATATCCTGAAACTTCACATCATTAGGACTAAATATAACATTGCAATTAAGATCTGTAGTACACTTCTTTACAGATAATAGATTTGATGTGAAGTCAGGCATATAAAATGCTTTAGAGTCTTTATCAAACAATTTTAGCTTGCCAATTCCTCTAATTGGGATTTTATCTCCATTTGCAATCATGACATGTCCATTTGTAGGTTCAATGTCTCTAATCAAACTAGTATCACTAATCATATGATGAGAAGCTCCTGAATCAACTACCAATGGTTTAAACAGATTGTGTGCAATATGAGACTGTCCTAGTATGCTAGTAGGTTTATAAGCAATGCTTGAATGATCAGGTTCTCTAGCAATACTACACGATTCATATGATGCACCAAAGGAGTAACCAAGAGTACCAAGTGTGTTACCATTCTCCTTTAGCATTTTGATGAGGGAGTCAATGTCTGATCTCCTTAGGTACTCGTTCTCACGGTTGTTCTGAAGGCTTGGCTGAGGTGTGTAAGTCACCAGGGCCTTGCTATCTCCAGGCTCACGTGTCCCGCCCTCTCCAGCTTGGCCTGAGCTCCCAGCAACACTTGAACTTCCCGGCTCACTTCCAGCATACGAGACATTGGCTCTCCCATCTTTTTCTCTTGAGAACTTGGCCGGCTTCAGATGAGGATGCAAGATCCAGCACTGGTTCTTCTTGTGACCTTGTCTCTTGCAATGATCACAATTTCCCGTGAACTTCTTTGCATCATACTGGTTAGAGCTTGCACGGTTTGCTTGCGGAACCTCAGCTTGGTTTGCAAGTGTGATCTCTCCTTTCCCTCCAAAGAGACCAATAGAACCTTCCTCCTTCTGAACTTGTGCACACACGTCCTCAAGGTCAGGTAACTTCCCGGACCTCAGGATGTGTTTGATGAGGCTGTTGTAGCTTGGATTCAACGTGAGTAGCAACCCAAACACCTTGTCCTGCTCACGTCTCTCAGCCAGCTCATCTAGGTTGGTTGTGCCTGGCCTCAGCATCTCCAGTTCAGACCACAAGGCTCTGAACCTCCCAAGGTGCTTAGTAAACTCCATGTCCTCCTGTGTCAAGCTGTTGATAGCACGTTTCACTTCAAACACACGGCTCAAGTTTGAGATGTTACCATAAACCTTCTTTAGCGTGTCCCAAAGATCCTTTGCTGTCTCACAGTAGCTGTATGCCTCCAGGATAGACACTTCAAGAGACCGTTGGAGTATGGACATCACCAGCTGATCATCTTGCTCCCACTTCTCTTCATCGCACTCGACGATCTCCTTGTCGCCTTCATAAGTAATGAGCTTTGGGGCTTCACTCTGTGTGATGTGTCCCCATAAACCCTTACTCCCCACTGCTGTCTTCACCAAACGAGACCACAAAAGGTAGTTACCCCCTTGAGAGTAACCGGAACCACTGCCTTGTTGCTTTCCATTTCAGAATCACTCGGATGAAAGCTAAGCGGCTGATGTGTTCTTGAGTGTTCTAGTACTCAAACCCAGATTATGATGAACCTGGCTCTGATACCATATAAGTTTTAGAGAATCTGAGTTTGATATAAGGAAAGAAAGAGATTAGAAAGAGTCTAGAGTTATTTAGGACGAGTTTAGCTAAGAGTTTAGTGTATGATCATGATTGAGAGCCTTTGAGTCTAAGAGATTGTTTTAGTGTCAAGAACTGTCTGATTATCATTAATGAAGAGTTTACAAATATATAGGAGAAGATACAAGGGTTTTCCTAAAGTAAAGTAAGCAAAGCATGTGAAGTCAAGGAAAGCTAGGCGCCGGTTTCAAACTAAGCCAATGGGAGACTCCACATGTGTGGGATGAATGGATAAGGTTGCTTTTCCTTTCCAGCTGCATACAGCCTGTCAAGCCGCGGTCTTATCCTTCTCTCAACGGTCTGATCAAGTGCTGGTAACTCTCCATAGTTACCATCACCCTTTTCACAAGTAACCATCCTGAATAGTGAAGAGTATTACCCAAGACTTGTACGGCCACTCCTCATGTACGGCCTGTACGGATTGTACGGACTAAGCCTCCTCAATCCCTTTCTTCCTAATGCTTCACCACTTCATACTCTCTCCTCACATACATTACTCAACACTTCATCTCATGATCTCATCTCAAAGTGATCTCATCTCAACATACTGGTGCAAGGTATAATGTATCCTCTCCATAGGTCTTGTTGTGTAAATCCCTTGAACCAATCTGTATTCTTCTATCAATCTGTCCATTTGCTAGATACTTGATTGGGAAGATCCATCTACTAGATACAGCCCTCTTCCTTAGGCAGCTCATCTCATACCATTGTATCATTTGATATAGCACCTGCTTAGCTCCCACTATCTTTCCATTCCTTGTCTAACATAGCTCTTCATAAGTCCTTGGTACATAACTCTCATCCAGACTAATCATAAAGGCATATAATGCTCCTCTGGAAACTCAGCAAAGGAACACACGGCTTGAGAAGGATGCTCCACAGCCTGGGCATTGTAGTACACTCTCGTGGTTACCCAGTTGGAAGGATCCCTCTTTATCCTTGTGCTCCTCCTCAAGCTTGAACCTGATCTTCAGTTTGCACACTGAAGGCTCCATTGCTCTTTTTTGAACTGGCCGGTCTGAGTTGTCTTCTAGCTAGAACTGAACCTCATCCACTTCTCCACTAGACTGAACCTCATCCACTTCTCCACTAGACTGAACCTCATTGTTCTCAACTTCTTGTGATGTATCTTGATCATGAAGATCTGAATCCTCTTGGTTTGCTCTTGCTCACCAGATTCAGTTCCATTCCCCCTCTCATGATCAAGAGGAGTTGTTCTTCCAGCTCCACCACTCTGATTGGAAGACTCTCTCCTTCCGGTTTCCTGATCCTGGGATAATCCTATCCCAAGCTCTCTAACAACACTCTCAGTATTGTTGCCTTATCAGATGGAGCTTGAGACAAATCCTTCAGATTTTTCCCACTCCTTTTCTTCATAATACCTTTGTTTCAACAAACTTCACTTCTCTAGATACATCACTCTCCTTGCTTCAGGATCATAGCACTTGCACTGTACCCCTCTGAGTGATAGAGTAACCAATGAACATAGCCTTAGTACTCTTTGCCTCCAGCTTGTTTCTCTGCTCTCCTGGAACCATGACATAGCACACACACCCAAAGACACGTAGATGATCAATGACAGGTTACTCTTGTTCAATACCTCAAATGGAGACAGATTCTTCAATATCTTGGTTGGAACCCGGTTGATGAGATAGCAAGCAGTCTGCACAGCATCACTCCAAAAGCGTTTTGGGACATTTGCATGAAACATCATGATCTAGCAACCTCCATCAAGTGCCTGTTCTTCCTCTCAGCTACCCCATTCTGCTGTGGTGTGTAAGGGCAGCTAGTCTGATGCCAATCCCATGCTTGGCTAGATGACTCTTGAAGGCATTGCTGATGTATTCACCTCATTATCTGATCTCAGTACCTCACAGTAGCATTGTATTGATTAGATACATATGCTTGGAAGTTCATAAATGCTTCTAGACCCTATCTTTAGATGAAGCAATGTAAGCCAAGTATACTTAGACTTCTCGTCAATGAATGTCACAAAGTACTTCTGGCTTCTCTAGACAAACAAGGAGCAGTCCAACATCTGAATGAACTAGATCAAAGCAATGCTCATAAGTAGTTTCTGATGTTGGAAAAACAGTCCTACAATGCTTCCTAATATGCATGCTTCACACTCCAAGTGACTAAATGACATATTAGGAATTATCAATCAATAGCACGAGCATGAGGATGTCCCAATCTAGCATGCCAAGTAATACTATCAATCTCTCATAAGTACTCTCAACACATAGAATCAAAGGGTTTAGAGATCTAGCCAATTGGAGCTGATATAGTTATCTTGCTGTCTCCTCTCCCAATGACCCTTCCAGTCTTCAAATCTTGGAACTCAACATCTCTGGCCTGAATACTACTTGACAGCCAAGATCAATTGTGGCTTTCCTAACAGATAGCAAATTTGAAGCAAATTGGCATGTAGAAGGCATCTGAGTCTTATCAAATAGCTTGAGCTTTCCAACTCCTTCATGGGAATCCTATCACCATTAGCTATAATCACACCCCAGTGGCTTTCTTTACATCACTATAAGATTCTATCACTAATCATGTGATGACTTGCTCCAGACAACATGGATGGGTTTGTTGGATGTGGATGCTTTGGACAGGAGCACCTTGTCTCAGGGGTCGTAGCCAAGCATACCCATACTTGACAAACTATCCCATCTCCTTTGTGCTACGCTCATCTGCTCCTTTGGTCTCTAGCTCTCATTGTTGAGATGAAGAGTGTCAAGTGAAGAATGGAGATGAGGGTTGAGTAGAATGAAGAAGAGGAAGGATAGGAAGGTTTGGGAGCTTTGGGATCAGCCTGTCCGTACAAGGCCGTACATGGCCGTACATGACAGGACAGGCCGTACAAGATAGGATCGACCAAAGCTCAACCAAACCTCACCATAAGTTATCCGAGTTACTTAAGTAAAGAGGAGAAGTTACCTTGGCATTTGTGGATGGATCAGACCGTTGGAAAGGATAAGGGAGAGTCTTGGACAGGCTGGCACAGCTGGACACGGAAAAGCAAAAGGTATGAGCCAGCTAATGAAGGCTCACACGCGCGGCTCACCTCATTGGACAAGTTTGAAATGGCCTTTGACTCCACATGCTTACCTTATCCTCTTAGCTACGAAAACCCTTGTCTCTTCTCTTATAAAGTTGTAAACACTCTCATTAATACAATCAAGCAAGTTATGAGTCTCTCTTAGTCTTTCTAAAACTCTCTCTAGACTCCAAATCTTATTTCAGACTTTAATCTTTTCTAAACTCATTCTAATCTTCTCTAAACACTCAGATTACTCTTAACATCATTAAAACTATCATGGTATCAGAGCCAGGTTAGTGAGAGCCTGAGGTCGTGTGAGATTCTTTGAAGTTACAAGTTTGAAGCTTTGAAGAAACTCTTGTGTGTTCTTGGGTGTTTGAGAGGTTCCGGGTACATTTCAAGTTCAAGACTAGTTGTGGTGTGTTGTCTGAAGCTGCGTGGGTTGAAGATCGAGGCTGTGAGGGTTTCTACAAGTCATTCAACTCAAGATAGAGTTCCTGAAGCTTAGAGAGTTCATCATTCAACATGGAGAGTGGGATGAACATGAACATGAAGGTAGCCGTGTGTTTCAAGGGAAACAACTACTTGGTATGGTCAAGGATGGTGAGAACCACGGTGGGAAGCAAGGGGTTGTGGAAGCATATCAACCCCGGAGAAGCTCCAAAACTCATCACTCAAGGAGAGGATGATGGTGAGGCTGCAAGCAACGCGGCTGAGAAGTGGTATCAAGAGGACATGCTGGTGATGTCAGTGCTTCACGCATCCCTTGAGCCAGCAATCTTAGATGCCTACAGCTACTGTGAGTCTGCTAAGGAACTGTGGGACACACTGAAGAAGGTGTATGGGAATACATCAAACTTGAGCAGGGTGTTTGAGGTGAAGCAAGCGATTAACAACCTGGTACAAGAGGATATGGAGTTCACTAAACACCTTGGGAGATTCAGATCACTATGGTCCGAGATGGAGATGTTAAGGCCAAGCACTACAGATGCAGATGAGCTCAACAAGAGAAGAGAGCAAGACAAGGTCTTTGGCCTACTTCTCACCCTCAACCCGGCGTATAATGGTCTCATCCAGCACCTGCTTAGAGAAGACACTCTACCTGACCTTGAGGATGTGTGTGCGCGGATTCAGAAGGAGCAAGGCTCCATTGGGTTGTTTGCCAAGAAAGGAGACCTTTCCCTTGCAAGCCAAGCGACTCAAGAGGAAGGGAATGAAGCTACACAAGCAAATAAGGCTGCTGCGCATGGGAAGTATGAGGAGAGGAGGTTCAATGGGAACTGTGATCACTGCAAGAAGCATGGCCACAAGAAGAGTCAATGCTGGATCCTTCACCCACATCTCAAACCGGCAAAGTTCATGAAGGACCGTGAGGCAAGGGCTAATGTATCAGATGGAACGAGTGGAGCTGGTCCAAGCAAAGGAAAGGAGATAGATGGGCGTGAAGGAGGTGATGGGAAGTCTCTTGTAGCCTACACTGGAGCCCCAAGCAACCGTGGGAACTATGATCAAGAGTATCTAAGGAGATCCGACCTGGATGCTCTCATCAAGCTCTTTAAAGAGCATGGTAACACATTTGCTTATTCCTTTGGTGCTAGGGCTATAGAGAATGATGAGAATCTAACTAGAACTGATAGGATGCATGAAAGTGTGATTGAGATGTTAAACCAATCTAGAACGGCTAGTTTTGCTAGGAATGATCATGTATTCAAACCATCTAGTATCCTTGCTCATATTGCTAGGTCACATACCATTAAGCCTTTAGTAGTTGATTCTGGTGCATCTCATCATATGATAAGTGACACTAGTTTAATTAAAGACATTGTACCAATGAATGGTAATGTGATGATAGCTAATGGAGATAAGATACCTATTAGAGGAATAGGAAGTCTTAAACTGTTTGGTAAGGAGACTAAAGCCTTTTATATGCCTGAATTTACTTCAAACTTGTTATCTGTTAAGAAATGTGCTACTGATTTGCAATGCAATGTCATATTCAGTCCTAATGATGTGAAGTTTCAGGATATTAAAAGCAGCAAGATGATTGGAAAGGGAGTGAGTGAAAGGAGAATTGTATTTGCTCAAAGATCTTGCTCCTGTTTCTAGTTATAGCTGCTCGTTTACTTCTGTTTCTGGTTCTAGTTTAAGTAAAAATGCATTGTGGCATGCTAGATTAGGACACCCTCATAATAAGGCTTTAAAACTGATGT
The DNA here is from genome assembly GCF_020379485.1 of Brassica napus. Classification (NCBI taxonomy): domain Eukaryota; kingdom Viridiplantae; phylum Streptophyta; class Magnoliopsida; order Brassicales; family Brassicaceae; genus Brassica; species Brassica napus. The sequence continues at coordinate 15,696 of NW_026014231.1, forward strand.
TGCCAGGTGTTTCCTTTGAGAATAATGAGTGTGAAGCTTGCATCTTAGGCAAGCATTGTAGAACTGTCTTTACCAAGTCTACTACTGTTTATGAAAAATGTTTTGATCTTATTCATTCTGATGTTTGGACTGCACCTTGCCTTTCTAGAGACAATCATAAGTACTATGTAACTTTCATTGATGAAAAATCCAAATACACCTGGTTAACTTTAATTCCAACCAAAGATAGGGTACTTGATGCATTTAAAAACTTTCAAGCCTATGTGACTAACCATTACAATGCCAAGATAAAAATTTTAGGTCAGATAATGGAGGAGAGTACACAGGACAAGCATTCAAGCTACATCTATCTCAACATGGAATACTTCATCAGACAAGCTGTCCCTATACACCACAACAGAATGGTGTGGCTGAAAGGAAGAACAGGCACTTGATGGAAGTAGCCAGGTCCATGATGTTTCAATCCAATGTGCCTAAGAAGTTTTGGAGTGATGCAGTTGCTACGGCTTGTTATCTCATCAACAGGACACCAACTCTGATCCTTCAAGGACAATCACCATTTGAGGTATTGAATCAGTACAAACCTTCACTCGAGCATATGAAGATCTTTGGATGTTTGTGTTTTGTGATGGTGCCTGGAGAGATAAGAAACAAGCTAGAAGCTAAGAGTTCAAAGGCAATGTTCATTGGATACTCATCAAGTCAGAAAGGATACAAGTGCTATGATCCTAACACAAGGAGAGTGTTAGTATCTAGAGAAGTAAAGTTTGTTGAAGAAAAAGGATATTATGAAGAGCAGATTCAAGAAGATTTGAAGGATCTTACATCTGATAGAGCTGAAACCTTGAGGTTGATCCTAGAAGGGCTTGGAATCAACATGAATCAAGGACATCAGGGGGGGAGAAGCACAACTCCAGCACCGGATCATCAGACTTCCAACCTTGAGCATGAAGGGGGGAATGAAACAAGAACTCCAAACCTTGAGCGTGAAGAAAACAAGTAGAGAAGAGAGTTCTGGCTCTCATGATCAAGGTGTGGAATCAGATGATCAACAAGAAGAAGCTAATGATCAGCTAAGGGAAGAGGGAGCTGAAGCAAGTCAGCTAGGAGAAGAAAGATCCGAAATGTTGTCACAAGAAGAAGAACAAGAGATGGCACAAGAAGGGCCAATGTTAAGAAGAAGTACAAGGCTGAGAAAGGACCCTTCCAGTTGGGTAAACACGAGAGTGTACTACAATGCCCAAGCTGTGGAGCATCCTACTCAGGCCGTGTGTTCTTTCAGTCAATATCCAGAAGCACATTGTGCATTTATGGTAAACTTGAATGAGAATCACATTCCAAGAAGCTATGAAGAGGCAATGGAGGATAAGGAGTGGAAGGAATCAGTAGGAGCTGAGGCAGGAGCTATGATAAAGAATGATACATGGTATGAGAGTGAACTACCAAAAGGGAAGAAGGCAGTGTCTAGTAGATGGATCTTTACAATCAAGTACAAGGCTGATGGGTCGATTGAGAGGAAGAAAACTAGACTAGTAGCAAGAGGGTTTACTCAGACATATGGAGAGGATTACATTGAGACATTTGCACCAGTAGCCAAGCTACACACAATTAGAATTGTTTTAAGCTTGGCTGTGAACCTTGGATGGGGATTGTGGCAAATGGATGTGAAGAATGCATTTCTACAAGGAGAACTTGAGGATGAAGTCTATATGTATCCTCCACCAGGTCTTGAACATCTAGTGAAGAGAGGGAATGTACTGAGGTTAAAGAAGGCTATCTATGGGCTGAAGCAATCACCAAGAGCATGGTACAACAAGCTGAGCACAACTCTGAATGGCCGAGGCTTTAGGAAGTCAGAATTGGACCATACTCTCTTTACCCTTACTACACCCTCAGGTATGGTTGCTCTCCTTGTGTATGTGGATGATATCATTATCACAGGAAGTGATAAGAAGGTATCAAAGCAACCAAGGAGTTTCTAAAGTCTATGTTTGAAATAAAAGACTTGGGAGAAATGAAATACTTTCTTGGAATTGAGATTTGTAGATCCAAGGAAGGTTTGTTCATGTCCCAAAGGAAGTATACACTTGATCTTTTGAAAGATGCAGGTGCTTATGGAGGCAAGACAGCAAGGATGCCAATGGAGGATGGCTACAAAGTACCAAGAGAGGGGGAGATTGAAGACAGCAAGCCATTTCATGATCCTAAACTCTATAGAAAACTTGTTGGAAAATTGATTTATCTAACCATCACAAGACCTGATATATGCTTTGCTGTGAATCAGGTGAGTCAACACATGCAGCTTCCCAAGGAACATCATTGGCGTATGGTGGAGAGGTTGCTGATGTATCTAAATGGCTCGCCGGATCAAGGTGTATGGATGGGGTGCAATGGAAGCACAGAAGTGGTGGGCTATTGTGATGCTGATTGGGCAGGTGATAGAGCTGACAGAAGATCAACAACCGGCTATTGCACATTCATTGGAGGCAACTTGGTGACTTGGAAGAGTAAGAAACAGAAGGTGGTGTCATGCTCTAGTGCAGAAGCTGAATATAGAGCCATGCTGAAGCTTACAAACGAGCTAGTTTGGATCAAGGGCATCTTGAAGCATTTGGAGATAGCACAAGACACTCCAATGACAATGCATTGTGACAACCAGGCCGCCATTCACATAGCCTCCAACTCGGTGTTCCATGAGAGAACAAAGCACATTGAGGTTGATTGCCACAAGGTGAGGCAGATGATTGTCCTAGGAGTCATCTTGCCATGTTATACTAGGAGTGAAGATCAGTTGGCTGATGTATTCACCAAGGCTGCAAGGCAAAAGACAATGGAGTCCATTCATATCAGATTGGGCCTCATTGATCTTGGGAAGAGAAGCAGCTGATCCCCTTAGTCATGAGATCTTTACTCTTTTTCCCTCATTAAGGTTTTGTCCCAATGGGTTTTCCTTAGTGAGGTTTTTAATGAGGAAGATCTCATGGCTGTCCAAGCTTAGTCTTTCACAAAGCTAAGCTTGAGGGGGAGTGTTGAGATGAAGAGTGTCAAGTGAAGAATGGAGATGAGGGTTGAGTAGAATGAAGAAGAGGAAGGATAGGAAGGTTTGGGAGCTTTGGGATCAGCCTGTCCGTACAAGGCCGTACATGGCCGTACATGACAGGACAGGCCGTACAAGATAGGATCGACCAAAGCTCAACCAAACCTCACCATAAGTTATCCGAGTTACTTAAGTAAAGAGGAGAAGTTACCTTGGCATTTGTGGATGGATCAGACCGTTGGAAAGGATAAGGGAGAGTCTTGGACAGGCTGGCACAGCTGGACACGGAAAAGCAAAAGGTATGAGCCAGCTAATGAAGGCTCACACGCGCGGCTCACCTCATTGGACAAGTTTGAAATGGCCTTTGACTCCACATGCTTACCTTATCCTCTTAGCTACGAAAACCCTTGTCTCTTCTCTTATAAAGTTGTAAACACTCTCATTAATACAATCAAGCAAGTTATGAGTCTCTCTTAGTCTTTCTAAAACTCTCTCTAGACTCCAAATCTTATTTCAGACTTTAATCTTTTCTAAACTCATTTAATCTTCTCTAAACACTCAGATTACTCTTAACATCATTAAAACTATCACTCATAACCCCTGCTCTCTAAAGATTCTCCCCTGTAAGCTGAGTTAGAAACACTCTCTACTTGATACCTCTTGATACCCTTCTCCAAATTGCTCATCAGACACAAATCTTAGAAAGTTTCTCACTTCCCTTCTTGGAGACTGGTACCTCCTTCAATCTACCTGGCTTCTTGTTTATCTCCACACAGCACAAGGTGTTCAACAAACTCACATATCTTCTCAATAAGAAAGCTAAAGCACATCTTGTTTCATCCTTCCTGTATGAGTTTCACATACCCCAACGCTGATTCTACTTCTCTCAGCATCCCCACAAGCTGATACAACTCGTCATTCCTGTGCTTAGACTATAGATCACGGGCCCTTGGCTCATGGACCCTCCAACTGCTGTCGCCTTCTCAGCCGATACCCTCCTTTGAAAGGTCTACCTTTACTTGAATCCTCCTTCAAACTGCTGTCTGATCTTTCTCAGCAGCTCTCACCTTTAAAGGATCTTCCTTTAATGATTACTCCAAATCCCACAGCTTTCCAAAGCTGTCTTACCCAATCTGACCAGATCCACTTGTTTTCTCTCCTTTTTCAATTGATAAACTTGATCTTTCGTCATCTCTCTGCTCACGTTGGACTCCATCAGATGTCCTCAATAAAAACCCAGCAAATGAGAACAAGAGCTCAAAACCACCAAGAACACTCAAGAAACATCAAGACAGCTCAAGAACACAAAACCAGATTTTTAAGAACATGAAAACACACTTCCCCTTTTAGTAACCTGGCTCTGAACCATATACACTTTTGTGTATTAGAGTGTGTTAAGAACAATCAATTGTTTGTGTAAGATTAAAGAGAGTAAGAGAAAAGTAGAGAGAGAATAGAGGGAAACTCAAAACTCCATTAATTAATTTATGTCTCAGATACAAGTTATATATGAAGAGATAAGGATAATACAAAGAGGATTTTCGAAATCATAAGCATGTGAAGTCAAGGGATAGGCTGTAAAGAGCTTACATGCTTGGACAGGCTGTAAAGGTGCTTACCTTCCAGCTATGACCAGACCTATCCAAACTACTCCTTCCTTATCAGACTTCCTCTTGGGCGTGATCCACTCTCAAAGGGATGCAAGTAACTTCCTAAGCTTTTAACTTAGTTACCAACAGTCAAACCGAAGTTACTGTGGTAAAACTCCAAAGTTACTATTTGCCCAATACTCTTCTATCAATGATCACTCTTCTCAAACAAAGTATCCCACTTTCAAATCAGGTGATTCCAGTTTCCCAGTTGGAATAGCACAGCTTCTTCGTCGTTCCAATCAAACCAGGATGAATCACTTTGTAAGAAGCTTGATTTGGATACATAAAGTGGTGGAGAATCACCAGGAAGTTGAATAAATCTCATAGGAGTTGGGATGAAGAAGTTATCCCACTTTCAAATCAGGTGATTCCAGTTTCCAGTTTGGGAATAGCACAGCTTCTTCGTCGTTCCAATCAAACCAGGATGAATCACTTTGTGAGAAGCTTGATTTGGATACATAAAGTGGTGGAGAATCACAGGAAGTTGAATAAATCTCATAGGAGTTGGCATGAAGAAGTTATCCCACTTTCAAATCAGGTGATTCCAGTTTCCCAGTTTGGGAATAGCACAGCTTCTTCGTCGTTCCAATCAAACCAGGATGAATCACTTTGTAAGAAGCTTGATTTGGATACATAAAGTGGTGGAGAATCACCAGGAAGTTGAATAAATCTCATAGGAGTTGGCATGAAGAAGTTATCCCACTTTCAAATCAGGTGATTCCAGTTTCCCAGTTTGGGGAATAGCACAGCTTCTTCGTCGTTCCAATCAAACCAGGATGAATCACTTTGTGAGAAGCTTGATTTGGATACTAAAGTGGTGGAGAATCACCAGGAAGTTTAAATAAACTCATAGGAGTTGGGATGAAGAAGTTATCCCACTTTCAAATAAGGTGATTCCAGTTTCCAGTTTGGGAATAGCACAGCTTCTTCGTCGTTCCAATCAAACCAGGATGAATCACTTTGTGAGAAGCTTGATTTGGATACATAAAGTGGTGGAGAATCACCAGGAAGTTGAATAATCTCATAGGAGTTGGCATGAAGAAGTTATCCCACTTTCAAATCAGGTGATTCCAGTTTCCCAGTTTGGGAATAGCACAGCTTCTTCGTCGTCCAATCAAACCAGGATGAATCACTTTGTAAGAAGCTTGATTTGGATACATAAAGTGGTGGAGAATCACCAGGAAGTTGAATAAATCTCATAGGAGTTGGCATGAAGAAGTTATCCCACTTTCAAATCAGGTGATTCCAGTTTCCCAGTTTGGGAATAGCACAGCTTCTTCGTCGTTCCAATCAAACCAGGATGAATCACTTTGTAAGAAGCTTGATTTGGATACATAAAGTGGTGGAGAATCACCAGGAAGTTAATAAATCTCATAGGAGTTGGCATGAAGAAGTTATCCCACTTTCAAATCAGGTGATTCCAGTTTCCCAGTTTGGGAATAGCACAGCTTCTTCGTCGTTCCAATCAAACCAGGATGAATCACTTGTAAGAAGCTTGATTTGGATACATAAAGTGGTGGAGAATCACCAGGAAGTTGAATAAATCTCATAGGAGTGGCATGAAGAAGTTATCCCACTTTCAAATCAGGTGATTCCAGTTTCCAGTTGGGAATAGCACAGCTTCTTCGTCGTTCCAATCAAACCAGGATGAATCACTTTGTGAAAAGCTTGATTTGGATACATAAAGTGGTGGAGAATCACCAGGAAGTTGAATAAATCTCATAGGAGTTGGGATGAAGAAGTTATCCCACTTTCAAATCAGGTGATTCCAGTTTCCCAGTTTGGGAATAGCACAGCTTTTCGTCGTTCCAATCAAACCAGGATGAATCACTTTGTAAGAAGCTTGATTTGGATACATAAAGTGGTGGAGAATCACCAGGAAGTTGAATAAATCTCATAGGAGTTGGCATGAAGAAGTTATCCCACTTTCAAATCAGGTGATTCCAGTTTCCCAGTTTGGGAATAGCACAGCTTCTTCTTCGTCCAATCAAACCAGGATGAATCACTTTGTGAAAAGCTTGATTTGGATACATAAAGTGGTGGAGAATCACCAGGAAGTTTAATAAACCATAGGAGTTGGGGAATGAAGAAGTTATCCCACTTTCAAATCAGGTGATTCCAGTTTCCCAGTTTGGGAATAGCACAGCTTCTTTCGTTCTCAATCAAACCAGGATGAATCACTTTGTGAGAAGCTTGATTTGGATACATAAAGTGGTGGAGAATCACCAGGAAGTTGAATAAATCTCATAGGAGTTGGCATGAAGAAGTTATCCCACTTTCAAATCAGGTGATTCCAGTTTCCAGTTGGGAATAGCACAGTCTTCGTCGTTCCAATCAAACCAGGATGAATCACTTGTGAAAGCTTGATTTGGATACATAAAGTGGTGGAGAATCACCAGGAAGTAATAAATCTCATAGGAGTTGGGATGAAGAAGTTATCCCACTTTCAAATCAGGTGATTCCAGTTCCCAGTTTGGGAATAGCACAGCTTCTTCGTCGTTCCAATCAAACCAGGATGAATCACTTTGTAAGAAGCTTGATTTGGATACATAAAGTGGTGGAGAATCACCAGGAAGTTGAATAAATCTCATAGGAGTTGGCATGAAGAAGTTATCCCACTTTCAAATCAGGTGATTCCAGTTTCCCAGTTTGGGAATAGCACAGCTTCTTCGTCGTCCAATCAAACCAGGATGAATCACTTTGTGAAAAGCTTGATTTGGATACAAAAAGTGGGGAGAATCACAGGAAGTTGAATAAATCTCATAGGAGTTGGCATGAAGAAGTTATCCCACTTTCAAATCAGGTGATTCCAGTTTCCCAGTTTGGGAATAGCACAGCTTCTTCGTCGTTCCAATCAAACCAGGATGAATCACTTTGTAAGAAGCTTGATTTTGATACATAAAGTGGTGGAGAATCACCAGGAAGTTGAATAAATCTCATAGGAGTTGGCAAAGAAGTTATCCCACTTTCAAATCAGGTGATTCCAGTTTCCCAGTTTGGGAATAGCACAGCTTCTTCGTCGTTCCAATCAAACCAGGATGAATCACTTTTGAGAAGCTTGATTTGGATACATAAAGTGGTGGAGAATCACCAGGAAGTTGAATAAATCTCATAGGAGTTGGATGAAGAAGTTATCCCACTTTCAAATCAGGTGATTCCAGTTTCCCAGTTTGGGAATAGCACAGCTTCTTCATCGTTCCAATCAAACCAGGATGAATCACTTTGTGAAAAGCTTGATTTGGATACATAAAGTGGTGGAGAATCACCAGGAAGTTGAAATAAACTCATAGGAGTTGGATGAAGAAGTTATCCCACTTTCAAATAAGGTGATTCCAGTTTCCCAGTTTGGGAATAGCACAGCTTCTTCGTCGTTCCAATCAAACCAGGATGAATCACTTTGTAAGAAGCTTGATTTGGATACATAAAGTGGTGGAGAATCACCAGGAAGTTGAATAAATCTCATAGGAGTTGGCATGAAGAAGAAGTTATCCCACTTTCAAATCAGGTGATTCCAGTTCCCAGTTTGGGAATAGCACAGCTTCTTCGTCGTTCCAATCAAAACAGGATGAATCACTTTGTAAGAAGCTTGATTTGGAACATACAAAAGTGGTGGAGAATCACCAGGAAGTGAATAAATCTCATAGGAGTTGGGATGAAGAGTTATCCCACTTTCAAATCAGGTGATTCCAGTTTCCCAGTTTGGGAATAGCACAGCTCTTCGTCGTTCCAATCAAACCAGGATGAATCACTTTGTAAGAAGCTTGATTTGGATACATAAAGTGGTGGAGAATCACCAGGAAGTTGAATAATCTCATGAGTGGCATGGAAGAAGTTATCCACTTTCAAATCAGGTGATTCCAGTTTCCCAGTTTGGAATAGCACAGCTTTCTTCGTCGTTTCCAATCAAACAGGATGATCACTTGTAAGAAGCTTGATTGGATACATAAAGTGGTGGAGAATCACAGGAAGGATTGAATATAATCTCATAGGAGTTGGCAATGAAGAAGTTATCCCACTTCAAATCAGGTGATTCCAGTTTCCCAGTTTGGGAATAGCACAGCTTCTCTTCGTTTAATCAAACCAGATGAATCACTTGTAAGAAGCTTGATTTGGATACATAAAGTGGGAGAAATCACCAGGAAGTTAATAAATCTCATAGGAGTTGGGATGAAGAAGTTATCCCATTTCAAATCAGGTGATTCCAGTTTCCAGTTGGGGAATAGCACAGCTTCTCGTCGTTCCAATCAAACCAGGATGAATCACTTTGTGAGAAGCTTGATTTGGATACACAAAGTGGTGGAGAATCACCAGGAAGTTGAATAAATCTCATAGGAGTTGGGAGAAGAAGTTATCCACTTTTAAATCAGGTGATTCCAGTTTCCCAGTTTGGGAATAGCACGCTTCTTCGTTCTAATCAAACCAGGATGAATCACTTTGTAAGAGCTGATTTGGATACATAAAGT
>NW_026014232.1:0-20279 GCF_020379485.1 Brassica napus
TTTTTTACAAGTGATTCATCCTGGTTTATGGACGACGACAAGCTGTGCTATTTCCCAACTGGAAACTGGAATCACGTTATTTGAAAGTGGGATAACTTCTTCATCCCAACTCCTATGGGTTTATTAACTTCCTGGTGATTCTCCACCCATTTTTGTATCCAAATCACGCTTTTCACAAAGTGATTCATCCTGTTTTGATTTAAAACGATGAAGAAGCTGTGCTTTCCCAAACTTGAAAGCTGGAATCAACCTGATTTGAAAGTGGGATAACTTCTTTCATCCCAACCTCCTATGAGATTTATTAAACTTCCTGGTGATTCTCCACCACTCTTTGTATCCAAATCAAGCTTTTCCACAAGTGAGAATTCTCCTGGTTTGATTGGAACGACGAAGAAGCTGTGCTATTCCCAAACTGGGAAACTGGAATCACCTGATTTGAAAGTGGGATAACTTCTTCATCCCCTCCATGAGATTTATTCAACTTCCTGGTGATTCTCCACCCTCTTATGTATCCAAATCAACTTCTTACAAGTGTTCAATCCTGTGTTTGATTAGAACGACGAAGAAGCTGTGCTATTTCCAAACTGGGAAACTAGAATCACCTGATTTGAAAGTGGGATAACTTCTTCATGCCAACTCCTATGAGATTTATTCAACTTCCTGGTGATTCTCCACCACTTTATGTATCCAAATCAAGCTTCTTACAAAGTGAATCATCCTGGTTATTTATACAACGAACCCACAAGCTGTGCTATTCCCAAACTGGGGAAACTGGAATCACGTTATTTGAATGTGGGATAACTTCTTCATCCCACTCCTATGGGTTTTATTAAACTTCCTGGTGATTCTCCACCACTTTTTGTATCCAAATCAAGCTTTTCACAAAGTGATTCATCCTTTATGATTGGAACGATGAGAAGCTGTGCTATGCCCAAACTTGAAAGCTGGAATCCACCTGTTTGAAAGTGGATAACTTCTTCGTGCCAACTCCTATGAGATTTATTAAACTTTCCTGGTGATTCCCACCACTTTATGTATCCAAATCAAGCTTCTTACAAAGTATTCATCCTGGTTTGATTAGAACGACGAAGAAGCTGTGCTATTCCCAAACTGGAAACTGGAGTCACCTGATTTGAAAGTGGGATAACTTCTTCATCCCAACTCCTATGAGATTTATTAAACTTTCCTGGTGATTCTCCACCTTTTTGTATCCAAATCAAGCTTTTCTACAAGTGGTTCATCCTGGTTTGATTGGAACGTTGAAGAAGCTGTGCTATTCCCAAACTTGGAAACTGAATCACCTGATTTAAAGTGGGATAACTTCTTCTTTCCAACTCCTATGAGATTTATTCAACTTCCTGGTGATTCTCCACCACTTTATGTATCTAAATCAAGCTTCTTACAAAGTGATTCATCCTGGTTGATTGGAACGACGACAAGCTGTGCTATTCCCAAACTGAGAAACTGGAATCACGTATTGAAAGTGGGATAACTTCTGCATCCCAACTCCTATGGTTTATTAAACTTCCTGGTGATTCTCCACCACTTTTTGTATCCAAATCAAGCTTTCACAAAGTGATTCATCCTGGTTTGATTAGAACGATGAAGAAGCTGTGCTATTCCAAACTGAAGCTGGAATCACCTGATTTGAAAGTGGGATAACTTCTTCATCCCAACTCCTATGAGATTTATTAAACTTCCTGGTGATTCTCCACCACTTTTGTATCCAAATCAAGCTTTTCACAAAGTGTTCATCCTGGTTTGATTGGAACGTTGAAGAAGCTGTGCTATTCCCAAACTGGAAACTGGAATCACCTGATTTGAAAGTGGGATAACTTCTTCTTGCCAACTCCTATGAGATTTATTCAACTTCCTGGTGATTCTTCCCACCACTTTATGTATCCTAAATCAAGCTTCTTACAAAGTGATTCATCCTGGTTTGATTGAACGACGAACAAGCTGTGCTATTCCCAACTGAGAAACTGGAATCACGTTATATGAAAGTGGGATAACTTCTGCATCCCAACTCCTATGGGTTTATTAAACTTCCTGGTGATTCTCCACCACTTTTTGTATCCAAATCAAGCTTTTCACAAAGTGATTCATCCTGGTTTGATTAGAACGATGAAGAAGCTGTGCTATTCCCAAACTTGAAAGCTGGAATCACCTGATTTGAAAGTGGGATAACTTCTTCATCCCAACTCCTATGAGATTTATTAAACTTCCTGGTGATTCTCCACCACTTTTTGTATCCAAATCAAGCTTTTCACAAAGTGGTTCATCCTGGTTTGATTGGAACGTTGAAGAAGCTGTGCTATTCCCAAACTGGGAAACTGGAATCACCTGATTTGAAAGTGGGATAACTTCTTCTTGCCAACTCCTATGAGATTTATTCAACTTCCTGGTGATTCTCCACCACTTTATGTATCAAATCAAGCTTCTTACAAAGTGATTCATCCTGGTTTGATGGAACGACGAACAGCTGTGCTATTCCCAAACTGGGAAACTGGAATCACCTTATTTGAAAGTGGGATAACTTCTTCATCCCACTCCTATGGTTTATTAAACTTCCTGGTGATTCTCCACCACTTTTTGTATCCAAATCAAGCTTTCACAAAGTGATTCATCCTGGTTTGATTGGAACGATGAAGAAGCTATGCTATTCCCAAACTTGAAAAGCTGAATCACCTGATTTGAAAGTGGGATAACTTCTTCAGTGCCAACTCCTATGAGATTTTCAACTTCCTGGTGATTCTCCACCACTTTATGTATCCAAATCAAGCTTCTTTCAAAGTGATTCATCCTGGTTTGATTGGAACGACGAAGAAGCTGTGCTATTCCCAAACTGGGAAACTGGAATCACGTTATTTGAAAGTGGGATAACTTCTTCATGCCAACTCCTATGAGTTTATTAAACTTCCTGGTGATTCTCCACCACTTTATGTATCCAAATCAAGCTTTTCACAAAGTGATTCATCCTGGTTTGATTGGAACGAAGAAGAAGCTGTGCTATTCCCAAACTTGAAAAATGGAATCACCTGATTTGAAAGTGGGATAACTTCTTCGTGCCAACTCCTATGAGATTTATTCAACTTCCTGGTGATTCTCCACCACTTTATGTATCCAAATCAAGCTTCTTACAAAGAGATTCATCCTGGTTTGATTGGAACGACGAAGAAGCTGTGCTATTCCCAAACTGGGAAACTGGAATCACCTGATTTGAAAGTGGGATAACTTCTTCATGCCAACTCCTATGAGATTTATTCAACTTCCTGGTGATTCTCCACCACTTTATGTATCCAAATCAAGCTTCTCACAAGTGATTCATCCTGGTTTGATTGGAACGACGAAGAAGCTGTGCTATTCCCAAACTGGGCAACTGGAATCACCTGATTTGAAAGTGGGATAACTTCTTCATCCCAACTCCTATGAGATTTATTCAACTTCCTGGTGATTCTCCACCACTTTATGTATCCAAATCAAGCTTCTCACAAAGTGATTCATCCTGGTTTGATTGGAACGACGAAGAAGCTGTGCTATTCCCAAACTGGGAAACTGGAATCACCTGATTTGAAAGTGGGATAACTTCTTCATGCCAACTCCTATGAGATTTATTCAACTTCCTGGTGATTCTCCACCACTTTATGTATCCAAATCAAGCTTCTTACAAAGTGATTCATCCTGGTGTTTGATTGAACGACGAAGAAGCTGTGCTATTCCCAAACTGGGAAACTGGATCACCTGATTTGAAAGTGGGATAACTTCTTCATCCCAACTCCTATGGCTTTATTAAACTTCCTGGTGATTCTCCACCACTTTTTGTATCCAAATCAAGCTTTTCACAAAGTGATTCATCCTGGTTTGATTGGAACGACGAAGAAGCTGTGCTATTCCCAAACTGGAAAACTGGAATCACCTGATTTGAAAGTGGGATAACTTCTTCATGCCAACTCCTATGAGATTTATTAAACTTCCTGGTGATTCTCCACCACTTTATGTATCCAAATCAGCTTCTTACAAAGTGATTCATCCTGGTTTGATTAGAACGACGAAGAAGCTGTGCTATTCCCAAACTGGAAACTGGAATCACCTGATTTGAAAGTGGGATAACTTCTTCATCCAACTCCTATGAGATTTATTAACTTCCTGGTGATTCTCCACCACTTTTTGTATCCAAATCAAGCTTTTCACAAGTGATTCATCCTGGTTTGATTGGAACGATGAAGAAGCTGTGCTATTCCCAAACTGGAAACTGGAATCACCTGATTTGAAAGTGGGATAACTTCTTCTTGCCAACTCCTATGAGATTTATTCAACTTCCTGGTGATTCTCCACCACTTTATGTATCCAAATCAAGCTTCTACAAGTGATTCATCCTGGTTTGATGAACGACGAAGAAGCTGTGCTATTCCCAAACTGGGAAACTGGAATCACTTTATGAAAGTGGGATAACTTCTTCATCCCAACTCCTATGGATTTATTCAACTTCCTGGTGATTCTCCACCACTTTATGTATCCAAACAAGCTTTTCACAAAGTGATTCATCCTGTTTGATTGGAACGACGAAGAAGCTGTGCTATTCCCAAACTGGAAACTGGAATCACCTGATTTAAAGTGGGATAACTTCTTCATGCCACTCCTATGAGATTTATTAAACTTCCTGGTGATTCTCCACCACTTTATGTATCCAAATCAAGCTTCTTACAAAGTGATTCATCCTGGTTTGATTAGAACGACGAAGAAGCTGTGCTATTCCTAAACTGGGACTATTCCCAAACTGGGAAACTGGAATCACCTGATTTGAAAGTGGGATAACTTCTTCTTGCCAACTCCTATGAGATTTATTCAACTTCCTGGTGATTCTCCACCACTTTATGTATCCAAATCAAGCTTCTTACAAAGTGATTCATCCTGGTTTGATTGGAACGACAAGAAGCTGTGCTATTCCCAAACTGGGAAACTGGAATCACCTGATTTGAAAGTGGGATAACTTCTTCATCCCAACTCCTATGAGATTTATTCAACTTCCTGGTGATTCTCCCCACTTTATGTATCCAAATCAAGCTTCTTACAAAGTGATCATCATCCTTGTTTGATTAGACGACGAAGAAGCTGTCTATTCCAAACTGGGAAACTAGAATCACCTGATTTGAAAGTGGGATAACTTCTTTCAATGCCAACTCCTATGAGATTTTTATTTCACTTCCTGGTGATCTCCACCACTTTATTTATCCAAACAAGCTTCTTACAAGTGATTCATCCTTGTTTTGATGAGAACGACGAAGAAGCTTGCTATTTCCCAAACTGGGCACACTGAATTATAAGTTTTAGAGAATCTGAGTTTGATATAAGGAAAGAAAGAGATTAGAAAGAGTCTAGAGTTATTTAGGACGAGTTTAGCTAAGAGTTTAGTGTATGATCATGATTGAGAGCCTTTGAGTCTAAGAGATTGTTTTGGTGTCAAGAACTGTCTGATTATCATTAATGAAGAGTTTACAAATATATGGAGAAGATACAAGGGTTTTCCTAAGGTAAGTAAGCAAAGCATGTGAAGTCAAGGAAGAGCTAGGCGCCGGTTTCAAACTAAGCCAATGGGACTCCACATGTGTGGGATGAATGGATAAGGTTGCTTTCCCTTTCCAGCTGCATACAGCCTGTCAAGCCGCGGTCTTATCCTCTCTCAACGGTCTGATCAAGTGCTGGTAACTCTCCATAGTTACCATCACCCTTTTCACAAGTAACCATCCTGAATAGTGAAGAGTATTACCCAAGACTTGTACGGCCACTCCTCATGTACGGCCTGTACGGATTGTACGGACTAAGCCTCCTCAATCCCTTTCTTCCTAATGCTTCACCACTTCATACTCTCTCCTCACATACATTACTCAACACTTCATCTCATGATCTCATCTCAAAGTGATCTCATCTCAACACTCCCCCTCAAGCTTAGCTTTGTGAAAGTCTAAGCTTGGATAGCCATGAGATCTTCCTCATTAAAAACCTCACCAAAGAAAACCCATTGGGACAAAACTTTGATAAGGGAAAAAGAGTAAAGACCTCATAGCCAAGGGGCTTAGCTCCTTCTCGTGAGATCAATGAGTCCTAGCCGGCTATGAATGGACTCATTGTCTTCTGCTTGCTGCCTTTGTGAACACATCTGCTAGCTGATCTTCACTTCTCGTGTAACATGGTAAGATGACTCCAAGGAGAATCATTTGCCTCACCTTGTGACAATCTACTTCAATGTGCTTGGTTCTCTCATGGAAGACTGAGTTGGTGGCAATGTGTATAGCAGCCTGGTTGTCACAATGCATGGTCATTGGAGTGGATTGAATAATCTCCAAGTGCTTCAGTATCCCTTTGATCCATACAAGCTCATTAGTCAGCTTCAGCATGGCTCGGTATTCAGCTTCAGCACTTGAGCATGAGACCACCTTCTGCTTCTTACTCTTCCAAGTTACTAAGTTCCCTCCAATGAATGTGCAGTAGCCGGTTGTGGACCTTCTATCTGCTCTATCTCCTGCCCAATCTGCATCACAGTAGCCTACAACTTCAGTACTCCCATTACACCCCATCCACACTCCTTGATCCGCTGAGCCATTAAGATACATCAAGATCCGGTTCACCATTCCCCAATGATGTTCTTTTGGAACTTGCATATGCTGACTCACCTGGTTCACAGCAAAACAAATATCAGGACGTGTGATGGTTAGGTATATGAGCTTACCCACTAGCTTTCTATAAAGCTTTGCATCCTTGAATGGTGGACTGTCTTCAATCTCCCCCTCACGTGGAACCTTGTATCCATCTTCCAAGGGAGTCTTGGCCGTCTTTCCATCAAGCTTACCTGCATCTTTCAACAGATCAAGTGTATACTTTCTTTGGGATAGAAACAAACCTTCCTTGGATCTACATATCTCAATCCCAAGGAAGTATTTCATCTCTCCCAAGTCTTTAATCTCAAAAACAGATTTAAGAAAGTCTTTAGTGGCTTGTATCTCTTCTTTATCACTACCTGTTATAATGATGTCATCTACATACACAAGTAGAACGACAATACCTGAAGGTGTGTTGAGTGTAAAGAGAGTATGATCAAGCTCTGACTTCCTAAAGCCTCTTCCATTCAGAGTTGTGCTCAACTTGTTGTACCATGCCCTTGGTGATTGTTTTAGACCATAGATAGCTTTCTTTAGTCTGAGAACATTCCCTTTCTTCACCAAGTGCTCTAGACCAGGAGGAGGTAACATATACACTTCATCTTCTAGTTCTCCTTGTAGGAATGCATTCTTTACATCCATTTGCCACAAGCCCCACTCAAGATTCACCGCAAGTGATAGGACAATCCTGATGGTATGTAGCTTAGCAACTGGCGCAAATGTGTCTATATAATCCTCTCCATATGTTTGAGTGAATCCTCTTGCAACCAAACGAGTCTTCTTTCTATCAATCTGTCCATTTGCTTGGTACTTGATTGTAAAGATCCATCTACTAGACACTGCTCTCTTCCTTTAGGTAACTCACTCTCATACCAAGTGTCATTCTTGATCATTGCATTGGATTCAGCTCCCACTGATTCCCTCCACTCCTTGTCCTTCATGGCTTCCTCATATGACTTTGGTACATGGCTCTCATCTAAGCTTACCATAAAGGCACAATGTTCTTCTGGATAATGAGCAAAGGAACACACAGCTTGAGAGGGATGTTCCACAGCCTGGGCATTGTAGTACACTCTCGTGTTTACCCAGTTGGAACTATCCTTTCTCACTCTGGTGCTTCTTCTCAATGGCTGCACCGCCGGCTCTGGTTCAGGTTCAGTTGTAGTTGCATTAGTTTCCTCCTCTTGATCTTGGCTTGGTACCTCCCTATCTTCCTGCATCATACTTTGATCATGATCACCTGAGCCTTCTTGATCATGGCTTTCAACATGTACTTCAGCTGGTTCAGGTGTGTTTTCCCCCCCATGATCTACATTTGATGCCTCGGTAGGTTGTGTGGTTGTTGTACTGCTGCGTCTCTCCTTCGGATCCTGGGTAGTATGTATCCCAAGCCCCTCTAGAATACTTCTAAGGCTGGCCGCTCTATCTGACTCTCTTGTCAACTCTAGCAGCTCATCTTGATTCTTTTCCTCATAGAACCCCTTAGCTTCAATGAACTTTACATCTCTAGAGACTAGAACTCTTCGAGTAGTAGGATCATAGCACTTGTAACCCTTTTGAGTAGTAGAGTAGCCAACAAACATAGCTCTTGTGCTGGTTGCTTCAAGCTTGTTTCTCAACTCTTTTGGCCTAAGGACAAAGCATAGACATCCAAAGATTCGCATATGCTCCAATGATGGCTTGTACTTGTTCAAGGCTTCAAAAGGAGACTGATCATGTAGAATCTTAGTTGGGATCCGGTTGATTAGATAACAAGATGTAGCCACAGCATCACTCCAAAACCTCTTAGGAACATTTGCTTGAAACATCATTGACCTTGCCACCTCCATGAGATGCCTATTCTTTCTCTCAGCCACTCCATTTTGCTGAGGAGTATAAGGACAACTCGTTTGGTGTAGTATCCCATGTTGTGCTAGATGTTGCTTGAAGGCTTGACCAGTGTATTCCCCACCATTATCTGATCTCAAAATTTTAATCTTGGCATTGTAATGGTTAGTCACATAGTTATGAAAATTCTTAAAAGCTTCAAGCACCCTATCTTTGGTTTGAATAAGTGTTATCCAGGTGTATTTCGATTTTTCATCTATGAATGTGACAAAGTATTTAAAACTATCCCTAGACAAGCAAGGAGCAGTCCAAACATCAGAGTGAATTAGATCAAAGCATTTGTCATAAACAGTAGATGAAATGGGAAACACAGTTTTACAATGCTTGCCTAAAATGCAAGCTTCACAATCCTTATTTTCAAATACCACACCTGGTAACATTAAGTTTAAAGCCCTAACATGGGGATGACCTAGTCTAGCATGCCACAATGCATTTTTATTCATCATAGAAGCAGAAGTAAATGAGCATAAGTAATCAGAAACAGGAGCTAGTTCTTCAAGTAAATATAAATCTCCCTTGGTAACTCCTTTTCCAATCAATTGGCTGCTCTCAATATCCTGAAACTTCACATCATTAGGACTAAATATAACATTGCAATTAAGATCTGTAGTACACTTCTTTACAGATAATAGATTTGATGTGAAGTCAGGCATATAAAATGCTTTAGAGTCTTTATCAAACAATTTTAGCTTGCCAATTCCTCTAATTGGGATTTTATCTCCATTTGCAATCATGACATGTCCATTTGTAGGTTCAATGTCTCTAATCAAACTAGTATCACTAATCATATGATGAGAAGCTCCTGAATCAACTACCAATGGTTTAAACAGATTGTGTGCAATATGAGACTGTCCTAGTATGCTAGTAGGTTTATAAGCAATGCTTGAATGATCAGGTTCTCTAGCAATACTACACGATTCATATGATGCACCAAAGGAGTAACCAAGAGTACCAAGTGTGTTACCATTCTCCTTTAGCATTTTGATGAGGGAGTCAATGTCTGATCTCCTTAGGTACTCGTTCTCACGGTTGTTCTGAAGGCTTGGCTGAGGTGTGTAAGTCACCAGGGCCTTGCTATCTCCAGGCTCACGTGTCCCGCCCTCTCCAGCTTGGCCTGAGCTCCCAGCAACACTTGAACTTCCCGGCTCACTTCCAGCATACGAGACATTGGCTCTCCCATCTTTTTCTCTTGAGAACTTGGCCGGCTTCAGATGAGGATGCAAGATCCAGCACTGGTTCTTCTTGTGACCTTGTCTCTTGCAATGATCACAATTTCCCGTGAACTTCTTTGCATCATACTGGTTAGAGCTTGCACGGTTTGCTTGCGGAACCTCAGCTTGGTTTGCAAGTGTGATCTCTCCTTTCCCTCCAAAGAGACCAATAGAACCTTCCTCCTTCTGAACTTGTGCACACACGTCCTCAAGGTCAGGTAACTTCCCGGACCTCAGGATGTGTTTGATGAGGCTGTTGTAGCTTGGATTCAACGTGAGTAGCAACCCAAACACCTTGTCCTGCTCACGTCTCTCAGCCAGCTCATCTAGGTTGGTTGTGCCTGGCCTCAGCATCTCCAGTTCAGACCACAAGGCTCTGAACCTCCCAAGGTGCTTAGTAAACTCCATGTCCTCCTGTGTCAAGCTGTTGATAGCACGTTTCACTTCAAACACACGGCTCAAGTTTGAGATGTTACCATAAACCTTCTTTAGCGTGTCCCAAAGATCCTTTGCTGTCTCACAGTAGCTGTATGCCTCCAGGATAGACACTTCAAGAGACCGTTGGAGTATGGACATCACCAGCTGATCATCTTGCTCCCACTTCTCTTCATCGCACTCGACGATCTCCTTGTCGCCTTCATAAGTAATGAGCTTTGGGGCTTCACTCTGTGTGATGTGTCCCCATAAACCCTTACTCCCCACTGCTGTCTTCACCAAACGAGACCACAAAAGGTAGTTACCCCCCTTGAGAGTAACCGGAACCACTGCCTTGTTGCTTTCCATTTCAGAATCACTCGGATGAAAGCTAAGCGGCTGATGTGTTCTTGAGTGTTCTAGTACTCAAACCCAGATTATGATGAACCTGGCTCTGATACCATATAAGTTTTAGAGAATCTGAGTTTGATATAAGGAAAGAAAGAGATTAGAAAGAGTCTAGAGGTGATTTAGGACGAGTTTAGCTAAGAGTTTAGTGTATGATCATGATTGAGAGCCTTTGAGTCTAAGAGATTGTTTTAGTGTCAAGAACTGTCTGATTATCATTAATGAAGAGTTTACAAATATAGGAGAAGATACAAGGTTTTCCTAAAGGTAAAGTAAGCAAAGCATGTGAAGTCAAGGAAGAGCTAGGCGCCGGTTTCAAACTAAGCCAATGGGAGACTCCACATGTGTGGGATGAATGGATAAGGTTGCTTTCCCTTTCCAGCTGCATACAGCCTGTCAAGCCGCGGTCTTATCCTTCTCTCAACGGTCTGATCAAGTGCTGGTAACTCTCCATAGTTACCATCACCCTTTTCACAAGTAACCATCCTGAATAGTGAAGAGTATTACCCAAGACTTGTACGGCCACTCCTCATGTACGGCCTGTACTGATTGTACGGACTAAGCCTCCTCAATCCCTTTCTTCCTAATGCTTCACCACTTCATACTCTCTCCTCACATACATTACTCAACACTTCATCTCATGATCTCATCTCAAAGTGATCTCATCTCAACAGGAATCACCTGATTTGAAATGGGATAACTTCTTCATGCCAACTCCTATGAGATTTATTCAACTTCCTGGTGATTCTCCACCACTTTATGTATCCAAATCAAGCTTCTTACAAAGTGATTCATCCTGGTTTGATTAGAACGACGAAGAAGCTGTGCTATTCCCAAACTGGAAAACTGGAATCACCTGATTTGAAAGTGGGATAACTTCTTCATCCCAACTCCTATGAGATTTATTCAACTTCCTGGTGATTCTCCACCACTTTATGTATCCAAATCAAGCTTCTTACAAAGTGATTCATCCTGGTTTGATTGGAACGACGAAGAAGCTGTGCTATTCCCAAACTGGGAAACTGGAATCACCTGATTTGAAAGTGGGATAACTTCTTCATGCCAACTCCTATGAGATTTATTCAACTTCCTGGTGATTCTCCCACACTTTATGTATCCAAATCAAACTTCTTACAAAGTGATTCATCCTGGTTTGATTGGAACGACGAAGAAGCTGTGCTATTCCCAAACTGGGAAACTGGAATCACCTGATTTGAAAGTGGGATAACTTCTTCATGCCAACTCCTATGAGATTTATTCAACTTCCTGGTGATTCTCCACCACTTTATGTATCCAAATCAAGCTTCTCACAAAGTGATTCATCCTGGTTTGATTGGAACGACGAAGAAGCTGTGCTATTCCCAAACTGGGAAACTGGAATCACCTGATTTGAAAGTGGGATAACTTCTTCATGCCAACTCCTATGAGATTTATTCAACTTCCTGGATTCTCCACCACTTTATGTATCCAAATCAAGCTTCTTACAAAGTGATTCATCATGTTTTGATTAGAACGACGAAGAAGCTGTGCTATTCCCAAACTGGGAAACTGGAATCACCTGATTTGAAAGTGGGATAACTTCTTCATGCCAACTCCTATGAGATTTATTCAACTTCCTGGTGATTCTCCACCACTTTATGTATCCAAATCAAGCTTCTTACAAAGTGATTCATCCTGGTTTGATTGGAACGACGAAGAAGCTGTGCTATTCCAAACTGGGAAACTGGAATCACCTGATTTGAAAGTGGGATAACTTCTTCATGCCAACTCCTATGAGATTTATTCAACTTCCTGGTGATTCTCCACCACTTTATGTATCCAAATCAAGCTTCTTACAAAAAGTGATTCATCCTGGTTTGATTGGAACGACGAAGAAGCTGTGCTATTCCCAAACTGGGAAACTGGAATCACCTGATTTGAAAGTGGGATAACTTCTTCATGCCAACTCCTATGAGATTTATTCAACTTCCTGGTGATTCTCCACCACTTTATGTATCCAAATCAAGCTTCTTACAAAGTGATTCATCCTGGTTTGATTGGAACGACGAAGAAGCTGTGCTATTCCCAAACTGGGAAACTGGAATCACCTGATTTGAAAGTGGGATAACTTCTTCATCCAACTCCTATGAGATTTATTCAACTTCCTGGTGATTCTCCACCACTTTATGTATCCAAATCAAGCTTTTCACAAAGTGATTCATCCTGGTTTGATTGGAACGACGAAAGAAGCTGTGCTATTCCCAAACTGGGAAACTGGAATCACCTGATTTGAAAGTGGGATAACTTCTCATGCCAACTCCTATGAGATTTATTCAACTTCCTGGTGATTCTCCACCACTTTATGTATCCAAATCAAGCTTCTTACAAAGTGATTCATCCTGGTTTGATTGGAACGACGAAGAAGCTGTGCTATTCCCAAACTGGGAAACTGGAATCACCTGATTTGAAAGTGGGATAACTTCTTCATGCCAACTCCTATGAGATTTATTCAACTTCCTGGTGATTCTCCACCACTTTATGTATCCAAATCAAGCTTTCACAAAGTGATTCATCCTGGTTTGATTGGAACGACGAAGAAGCTGTGCTATTCCCAAACTGGGAAACTGGAATCACCTGATTTGAAAGTGGGATAACTTCTTCATCCCAACTCCTATGAGATTTATTCAACTTCCTGGTGATTCTCCACCACTTTATGTATCCAAATCAAGCTTCTTACAAAGTGATTCATCCTGGTTTGATTGGAACGACGAAGAAGCTGTGCTATTCCCAAACTGGGAAACTGGAATCACCTGATTTGAAAGTGGGATAACTTCTTCATGCCAACTCCTATGAGATTTATTCAACTTCCTGGTGATTCTCCACCACTTTATGTATCCAAATCAAGCTTCTTACAAAGTGATTCATCCTGGTTTGATTGGAACGACGAAGAAGCTGTGCTATTCCCAAACTGGGAAACTGGAATCACCTGATTTGAAAGTGGGATAACTTCTTCATGCCAACTCCTATGAGATTTATTCAACTTCCTGGTGATTCTCCACCACTTTATGTATCCAAATCAAGCTTCTTACAAAGTGATTCATCCTGGTTTGATTGGAACGACGAAGAAGCTGTGCTATTCCCAAACTGGGAAACTGGAATCACCTGATTTGAAAGTGGGATAACTTCTTCATGCCAACTCCTATGAGATTTATTCAACTTCCTGGTGATTCTCCACCACTTTATGTATCCAAATCAAGCTTCTTACAAAGTGATTCATCCTGGTTTGATTGGAACGACGAAGAAGCTGTGCTATTCCCAAACTGGGAAACTGGAATCACCTGATTTGAAAGTGGGATAACTTCTTCATGCCAACTCCTATGAGATTTATTCAACTTCCTGGTGATTCTCCACCACTTTATGTATCCAAATCAAGCTTCTCACAAAGTGATTCATCCTGGTTTGATTGGAACGACGAAGAAGCTGTGCTATTCCCAAACTGGGAAACTGGAATCACCTGATTTGAAAGTGGGATAACTTCTTCATGCCAACTCCTATGAGATTTATTCAACTTCCTGGTGATTCTCCACCACTTTATGTATCCAAATCAAGCTTCTTACAAGTGATTCATCCTGGTTTGATTGGAACGACGAAGAAGCTGTGCTATTCCCAAACTGGGAAACTGGAATCACCTGATTTGAAAGTGGGATAACTTCTTCATGCCAACTCCTATGAGATTTATTCAACTTCCTGGTGATTCTCCACCACTTTATGTATCCAAATCAAGCTTCTTACAAAGTGATTCATCCTGGTTTGATTGGAACGACGAAGAAGCTGTGCTATTCCCAAACTGGGAAACTGGAATCACCTGATTTGAAAGTGGGATAACTTCTTCATGCCAACTCCTATGAGATTTATTCAACTTCCTGGTGATTCTCCACCACTTTATGTATCCAAATCAAGCTTCTTACAAAGTGATTCATCCTGGTTTGATTGGAACGACGAAGAAGCTGTGCTATTCCCAAACTGGGAAACTGGAATCACCTGATTTGAAAGTGGGATAACTTCTTCATGCCAACTCCTATGAGATTTATTCAACTTCCTGGTGATTCTCCACCACTTTATGTATCCAAATCAAGCTTCTTACAAAGTGATTCATCCTGGTTTGATTGGAACGACGAAGAAGCTGTGCTATTCCCAAACTGGGAAACTGGAATCACCTGATTTGAAAGTGGGATAACTTCTTCATCCAACTCCTATGAGATTTATTCAACTTCCTGGTGATTCTCCACCACTTTATGTATCCAAATCAAGCTTCTCACAAAGTGATTCATCCTGGTTTGATTGGAACGACGAAGAAGCTGTGCTATTCCCAAACTGGGAAACTGGAATCACCTGATTTGAAAGTGGGATAACTTCTTCATGCCAACTCCTATGAGATTTATTCAACTTCCTGGTGATTCTCCACCACTTTATGTATCCAAATCAAGCTTCTTACAAAGTGATTCATCCTGGTTTGATTGGAACGACGAAGAAGCTGTGCTATTCCCAAACTGGGAAACTGGAATCACCTGATTTGAAAGTGGGATAACTTCTTCATGCCAACTCCTATGAGATTTATTCAACTTCCTGGTGATTCTCCACCACTTTATGTATCCAAATCAAGCTTCTCACAAAGTGATTCATCCTGGTTTGATTGGAACGACGAAGAAGCTGTGCTATTCCCAAACTGGGAAACTGGAATCACCTGATTTGAAAGTGGGATAACTTCTTCATGCCAACTCCTATGAGATTTATTCAACTTCCTGGTGATTCTCCACCACTTTATGTATCCAAATCAAGCTTCTTACAAAGTGATTCATCCTGGTTTGATTGGAACGACGAAGAAGCTGTGCTATTCCCAAACTGGGAAACTGGAATCACCTGATTTGAAAGTGGGATAACTTCTTCATGCCAACTCCTATGAGATTTATTCAACTTCCTGGTGATTCTCCACCACTTTATGTATCCAAATCAAGCTTCACAAAGTGATTCATCCTGGTTTGATTGGAACGACGAAGAAGCTGTGCTATTCCCAAACTGGGAAACTGGAATCACCTGATTTGAAAGTGGGATAACTTCTTCATGCCAACTCCTATGAGATTTATTCAACTTCCTGGTGATTCTCCACCACTTTATGTATCCAAATCAAGCTTCTTACAAAGTGATTCATCCTGGTTTGATTGGAACGACGAAGAAGCTGTGCTATTCCCAAACTGGGAAACTGGAATCACCTGATTTGAAAGTGGGATAACTTCTTCATGCCAACTCCTATGAGATTTATTCAACTTCCTGGTGATTCTCCACCACTTTATGTATCCAAATCAAGCTTCTCACAAAGTGATTCATCCTGGTTTGATTGGAACGACGAAGAAGCTGTGCTATTCCCAAACTGGGAAACTGGAATCACCTGATTTGAAAGTGGGATAACTTCTTCATGCCAACTCCTATGAGATTTATTCAACTTCCTGGTGATTCTCCACCACTTTATGTATCCAAATCAAGCTTCTTACAAAGTGATTCATCCTGGTTTGATTGGAACGACGAAGAAGCTGTGCTATTCCCAAACTGGGAAACTGGAATCACCTGATTTGAAAGTGGGATAACTTCTTCATGCCAACTCCTATGAGATTTATTCAACTTCCTGGTGATTCTCCACCACTTTATGTATCCAAATCAAGCTTCTTACAAAGTGATTCATCCTGGTTTGATTGGAACGACGAAGAAGCTGTGCTATTCCCAAACTGGGAAACTGGAATCACCTGATTTGAAAGTGGGATAACTTCTTCATGCCAACTCCTATGAGATTTATTCAACTTCCTGGTGATTCTCCACCACTTTATGTATCCAAATCAAGCTTCTTACAAAGTGATTCATCCTGGTTTGATTGGAACGACGAAGAAGCTGTGCTATTCCCAAACTGGGAAACTGGAATCACCTGATTTGAAAGTGGGATAACTTCTTCATGCCAACTCCTATGAGATTTATTCAACTTCCTGGTGATTCTCCACCACTTTATGTATCCAAATCAAGCTTCTTACAAAGTGATTCATCCTGGTTTGATTGGAACGACGAAGAAGCTGTGCTATTCCCAAACTGGGAAACTGGAATCACCTGATTTGAAAGTGGGATAACTTCTTCATGCCCAACTCCTATGAGATTTATTCAACTTCCTGGTGATTCTCCACCACTTTATGTATCCAAATCAAGCTTTTCACAAAGTGATTCATCCTGGTTTGATTGGAACGACGAAGAAGCTGTGCTATTCCCAAACTGGAAACTGGAATCACCTGATTTGAAAGTGGGATAACTTCTTCATGCCAACTCCTATGAGATTTATTCAACTTCCTGGTGATTCTCCACCACTTTATATCCAAATCAAGCTTCTTACAAAGTGATTCATCCTGGTTTGATTGGAACGACGAAGAAGCTGTGCTATTCCCAAACTGGGAAACTGGAATCACCTGATTTGAAAGTGGGATAACTTCTTCATGCCAACTCCTATGAGATTTATTCAACTTCCTGGTGATTCTCCACCACTTTATGTATCCAAATCAAGCTTCTTACAAAGTGATTCATCCTGGTTTGATTGGAACGACGAAGAAGCTGTGCTATTCCCAAACTGGGAAACTGGAATCACCTGATTTGAAAGTGGGATAACTTCTTCATGCCAACTCCTATGAGATTTATTCAACTTCCTGGTGATTCTCCACCACTTTATGTATCCAAATCAAGCTTCTTACAAAGTGATTCATCCTGGTTTGATTGGAACGACGAAGAAGCTGTGCTATTCCCAAACTGGGAAACTGGAATCACCTGATTTGAAAGTGGGATAACTTCTTCATGCCAACTCCTATGAGATTTATTCAACTTCCTGGTGATTCTCCACCACTTTATGTATCCAAATCAAGCTTCTTACAAAGTGATTCATCCTGGTTTGATTGGAACGACGAAGAAGCTGTGCTATTCCCAAACTGGGAAACTGGAATCACCTGATTTGAAAGTGGGATAACTTCTTCATGCCAACTCCTATGAGATTTATTCAACTTCCTGGTGATTCTCCACCACTTTATGTATCCAAATCAAGCTTCTTACAAAGTGATTCATCCTGGTTTGATTGGAACGACGAAGAAGCTGTGCTATTCCCAAACTGGGAAACTGGAATCACCTGATTTGAAAGTGGGATAACTTCTTCATGCCAACTCCTATGAGATTTATTCAACTTCCTGGTGATTCTCCACCACTTTATGTATCCAAATCAAGCTTCTTACAAAGTGATTCATCCTGGTTTGATTGGAACGACGAAGAAGCTGTGCTATTCCCAAACTGGGAAACTGGAATCACCTGATTGAAAGTGGGATAACTTCTTCATGCCAACTCCTATGAGATTTATTCAACTTCCTGGTGATTCTCCACCACTTTATGTATCCAAATCAAGCTTCTTACAAAGTGATTCATCCTGGTTTGATTGGAACGACGAAGAAGCTGTGCTATTCCCAAACTGGGAAACTGGAATCACCTGATTTGAAAGTGGGATAACTTCTTCATGCCAACTCCTATGAGATTTATTCAACTTCCTGGTGATTCTCCACCACTTTATGTATCCAAATCAAGCTTCTTACAAAGTGATTCATCCTGGTTTGATTGGAACGACGAAGAAGCTGTGCTATTCCCAAACTGGGAAACTGGAATCACCTGATTTGAAAGTGGGATAACTTCTTCATGCCAACTCCTATGAGATTTATTCAACTTCCTGGTGATTCTCCACCACTTTATGTATCCAAATCAAGCTTCTTACAAAGTGATTCATCCTGGTTTGATTGGAACGACGAAGAAGCTGTGCTATTCCCAAACTGGGAAACTGGAATCACCTGATTTGAAAGTGGGATAACTTCTTCATGCCAACTCCTATGAGATTTATTCAACTTCCTGGTGATTCTCCACCACTTTATGTATCCAAATCAAGCTTCTCACAAAGTGATTCATCCTGGTTTGATTGGAACGACGAAGAAGCTGTGCTATTCCCAAACTGGGAAACTGGAATCACCTGATTTGAAAGTGGGATAACTTCTTCATGCCAACTCCTATGAGATTTATTCAACTTCCTGGTGATTCTCCACCACTTTATGTATCCAAATCAAGCTTCTTACAAAGTGATTCATCCTGGTTTGATTGGAACGACGAAGAAGCTGTGCTATTCCCAAACTGGGAAACTGGAATCACCTGATTTGAAAGTGGGATAACTTCTTCATGCCAACTCCTATGAGATTTATTCAACTTCCTGGTGATTCTCCACCACTTTATGTATCCAAATCAAGCTTCTTACAAAGTGATTCATCCTGGTTTGATTGGAACGACGAAGAAGCTGTGCTATTCCCAAACTGGAAACTGGAATCACCTGATTTGAAAGTGGGATAACTTCTTCATGCCAACTCCTATGAGATTTATTCAACTTCCTGGTGATTCTCCACCACTTTATGTATCCAAATCAAGCTTTCACAAAGTGATTCATCCTGGTTTGATTGGAACGACGAAGAAGCTGTGCTATTCCCAAACTGGAAACTGGAATCACCTGATTTGAAAGTGGGATAACTTCTTCATGCCAACTCCTATGAGATTTATTCAACTTCCTGGTGATTCTCCACCACTTTATGTATCCAAATCAAGCTTCTTACAAAGTGATTCATCCTGGTTTGATTGGAACGACGAAGAAGCTGTGCTATTCCCAAACTGGGAAACTGGAATCACCTGATTTGAAAGTGGGATAACTTCTACATGCCAACTCCTATGAGATTTAAACTTCCTGGTGATTCTCCACCACTTTATGTATCCAAATCAAGCTTTTCACAAAGTGATTCATCCTGGTTTGATTGGAACGACGAAGAAGCTGTGCTATTCCCAAACTGGAAACTGGAATCACCTGATTTGAAAGTGGGATAACTTCTTCATGCCAACTCCTATGAGATTTATTCAACTTCCTGGTGATTCTCCACCACTTTATGTATCCAAATCAAGCTTTTTACAAAGTGATTCATCCTGGTTTGATTGGAACGACGAAGAAGCTGTGCTATTCCCAAACTGGGAAACTGGAATCACCTGATTTGAAAGTGGGATAACTTCTTCATGCCAACTCCTATGAGATTTATTCAACTTCCTGGTGATTCTCCACCACTTTATGTATCCAAATCAAGCTTCTCACAAAGTGATTCATCCTGGTTTGATTGGAACGACGAAGAAGCTGTGCTATTCCCAAACTGGGAAACTGGAATCACCTGATTTGAAAGTGGGATAACTTCTTCATGCCAACTCCTATGAGATTTATTCAACTTCCTGGTGATTCCCACCACTTTATGTATCCAAATCAAGCTTCTTACAAAGTGATTCATCCTGGTTTGATTGGAACGACGAAGAAGCTGTGCTATTCCCAAACTGGGAAACTGGAATCACCTGATTTGAAAGTGGGATAACTTCTTCATGCCAACTCCTATGAGATTTATTCAACTTCCTGGTGATTCTCCACCACTTATGTATCCAAATCAAGCTTCTTACAAAGTGATTCATCCTGGTTTGATTGGAACGACGAAGAAGCTGTGCTATTCCCAAACTGGGAAACTGGAATCACCTGATTTGAAAGTGGGATAACTTCTTCATCCCAACTCCTATGTTGAACTGAAGAAGTGTTAAACTT
>NW_026014233.1:0-2695 GCF_020379485.1 Brassica napus
CATTTGCGCAATCATAACATGACCAGTATTGGTTCTGTTGAAATGAAGTCATGAGATAATGAGGCTAAGATAGAGTAAAGGAAAGGAAATGGGAGAGTTGGAGTCGACCCAAGCCGTACCATCCGTACTGACCGTACAGGCCGTACCGGTTAAAGTCACCCACACCTCGACCAGATTGAAGTTACCATGATCAAGTAACTTAAGAGTGAAAGGAGAAGTTACTTGGGGTAACTACTGGCTCGTGTGACCGTTTGGAGAGGATAAGGAAGAGCTTAGCCAGGCTGTCAAGAGCTGGATAAGGCTAAAGGTGCTTTATCACAAAGGAGAAGCTTATTGGAGAGTTTAAATTAAAGCAACTCCTTATCCCTTACAATAGTGACCATTTGCGAAACCCTTAACCTATTGTAGCCTCTCTATATATTGTAGACACTCATGATTAATAAGATCAGACAGTTCTTGACACCAAACACTCTCTTAGACTCAAAGGCTCTCAATCATGATCATACACTAAACTCTTAGCTAAACTCGTCCTAAATCACCTCTAGACTCTTTCTAATCTCTTTCTTTCCTTATATCAAACTCAGATTCTCTAAAACTTATATGGTATCAGAGCCAGGTTCATCATAATCTGGGTTTGAGTACTAGAACACTCAAGAACACATCAGCCGCTTAGCTTTCATCCGAGTGATTCTGAAATGGAAAGCAACAAGGCAGTGGTTCCGGTTACTCTCAAGGGGGGTAACTACCTTTTGTGGTCTCGTTTGGTGAAGACAGCAGTGGGGAGTAAGGGTTTATGGGGACACATCACACAGAGTGAAGCCCCAAAGCTCATTACTTATGAAGGCGACAAGGAGATTGTCGAGTGCGATGAAGAGAAGTGGGAGCAAGATGATCAGCTGGTGATGTCCATACTCCAACGGTCTCTTGAAGTGTCTATCCTGGAGGCATACAGCTACTGTGAGACAGCAAAGGATCTTTGGGACACGCTAAAGAAGGTTTATGGTAACATCTCAAACTTGAGCCGTGTGTTTGAAGTGAAACGTGCTATCAACAGCTTGACACAGGAGGACATGGAGTTTACTAAGCACCTTGGGAGGTTCAGAGCCTTGTGGTCTGAACTGGAGATGCTGAGGCCAGGCACAACCAACCTAGATGAGCTGGCTGAGAGACGCGAGCAGGACAAGGTGTTTGGGTTGCTACTCACGTTGAATCCAAGCTACAACAGCCTCATCAAACACATCCTGAGGTCCGGGAAGTTACCTGACCTTGAGGACGTGTGTGCACAAGTTCAGAAGGAGGAAGGTTCTATTGGTCTCTTTGGAGGGAAAGGAGAGATCACACTTGCAAACCAAGCTGAGGTTCCGCAAGCAAACCGTGCAAGCTCTAACCAGTATGATGCAAAGAAGTTCACGGGAAATTGTGATCATTGCAAGAGACAAGGTCACAAGAAGAACCAGTGCTGGATCTTGCATCCTCATCTGAAGCCGGCCAAGTTCTCAAGAGAAAAAGATGGGAGAGCCAATGTCTCGTATGCTGGAAGTGAGCCGGGAAGTTCAAGTGTTGCTGGGAGCTCAGGCCAAGCTGGAGAGGGCGGGACACGTGAGCCTGGAGATAGCAAGGCCCTGGTGACTTACACACCTCAGCCAAGCCTTCAGAACAACCGTGAGAACGAGTACCTAAGGAGATCAGACATTGACTCCCTCATCAAAATGCTAAAGGAGAATGGTAACACACTTGGTACTCTTGGTTACTCCTTTGGTGCATCATATGAATCGTGTAGTATTGCTAGAGAACCTGATCATTCAAGCATTGCTTATAAACCTACTAGCATACTAGGACAGTCTCATATTGCACACAATCTGTTTAAACCATTGGTAGTTGATTCAGGAGCTTCTCATCATATGATTAGTGATACTAGTTTGATTAGAGACATTGAACCTACAAATGGACATGTCATGATTGCAAATGGAGATAAAATCCCAATTAGAGGAATTGGCAAGCTAAAATTGTTTGATAAAGACTCTAAAGCATTTTATATGCCTGACTTCACATCAAATCTATTATCTGTAAAGAAGTGTACTACAGATCTTAATTGCAATGTTATATTTAGTCCTAATGATGTGAAGTTTCAGGATATTGAGAGCAGCCAATTGATTGGAAAAGGAGTTACCAAGGGAGATTTATATTTACTTGAAGAACTAGCTCCTGTTTCTGATTACTTATGCTCATTTACTTCTGCTTCTATGATGAATAAAAATGCATTGTGGCATGCTAGACTAGGTCATCCCCATGTTAGGGCTTTAAACTTAATGTTACCAGGTGTGGTATTTGAAAATAAGGATTGTGAAGCTTGCATTTTAGGCAAGCATTGTAAAACTGTGTTTCCCATTTCATCTACTGTTTATGACAAATGCTTTGATCTAATTCACTCTGATGTTTGGACTGCTCCTTGCTTGTCTAGGGATAGTTTTAAATACTTTGTCACATTCATAGATGAAAAATCGAAATACACCTGGATAACACTTATTCAAACCAAAGATAGGGTGCTTGAAGCTTTTAAGAATTTTCATAACTATGTGACTAACCATTACAATGCCAAGATTAAAATTTTGAGATCAGATAATGGTGGGGAATACACTGGTCAAGCCTTCAAGCAACATCTAGCACAACATGGGATACTACACCAAACGAGGTA
>NW_026014234.1:0-30033 GCF_020379485.1 Brassica napus
TTCCCAAAAGGAAAACTGGGATCACCTGATTTGAAAATGGATAGCTTCTTCATCCTAACTCCTATGAGATTTATTCAGCTTCCTGGTGATTCTCCACTACTTTATGTATCAAAATCAAGCTTCTTACATCGCGATTCATCCTGGTTTGATTAGAATGACAAAGAAGCTGTCATATTCCCAAACAGGAAAACTGGGATCACCTGATTTGAAAGTGGGATAGCTTCTTCATCCTAACTCCTATGAGATTTATTCAGCTTCCTGGTGATTCTCCACTACTTTATGTATCAAAATCAAGCTTCTTACATCGCGATTCATCCTGGTTTGATTAGAATGACAAAGAAGCTGTCATATTCCCAAACAGGAAAACTGGGATCACCTGATTTGAAAGTGGGATAGCTTCTTCATCCTAACTCCTATGAGATTTATTCGACTTCCTGGTGATTCTCCACTACTTTATGTATCAAAATCAAGCTTCTTACATCGCGATTCATCCTGGTTTGATTAGAATGACAAAGAAGCTGTCATATTCCCAAACAGGAAAACTGGGATCACCTGATTTGAAAGTGGGATAGCTTCTTCATCCTAACTCCTATGAGATTTATTCGACTTCCTGGTGATTCTCCACTACTTTATGTATCAAAATCAAGCTTCTTACATCGCGATTCATCCTGGTTTGATTAGAATGACAAAGAAGCTGTCATATTCCCAAACAGGAAAACTGGGATCACCTGATTTGAAAGTGGGATAGCTTCTTCATCCTAACTCCTATGAGATTTATTCAGCTTCCTGGTGATTCTCCACTACTTTATGTATCAAAATCAAGCTTCTTACATCGCGATTCATCCTGGTTTGATTAGAATGACAAAGAAGCTGTCATATTCCCAAACAGGAAAACTGGGATCACCTGATTTGAAAGTGGGATAGCTTCTTCATCCTAACTCCTATGAGATTTATTCACTTCCTGGTGATTCTCCACTACTTTATGTATCAAAATCAAGCTTCTTACATCGCGATTCATCCTGGTTTGATTAGAATGACAAAGAAGCTGTCATATTCCCAAACAGGAAAACTGGGATCACCTGATTTGAAAGTGGGATAGCTTCTTCATCCTAACTCCTATGAGATTTATTCAGCTTCCTGGTGATTCTCCACTACTTTATGTATCAAAATCAAGCTTCTTACATCGCGATTCATCCTGGTTTGATTAGAATGACAAAGAAGCTGTCATATTCCCAAACAGGAAAACTGGGATCACCTGATTTGAAAGTGGGATAGCTTCTTCATCCTAACTCCTATGAGATTTATTCACTTCCTGGTGATTCTCCACTACTTTATGTATCAAAATCAAGCTTCTTACATCGCGATTCATCCTGGTTTGATTAGAATGACAAAGAAGCTGTCATATTCCCAAACAGGAAAACTGGGATCACCTGATTTGAAAGTGGGATAGCTTCTTCATCCTAACTCCTATGAGATTTATTCACTTCCTGGTGATTCTCCACTACTTTATGTATCAAAATCAAGCTTCTTACATCGCGATTCATCCTGGTTTGATTAGAATGACAAAGAAGCTGTCATATTCCCAAACAGGAAAACTGGGATCACCTGATTTGAAAGTGGGATAGCTTCTTCATCCTAACTCCTATGAGATTTATTCAGCTTCCTGGTGATTCTCCACTACTTTATGTATCAAAATCAAGCTTCTTACATCGCGATTCATCCTGGTTTGATTAGAATGACAAAGAAGCTGTCATATTCCCAAACAGGAAAACTGGGATCACCTGATTTGAAAGTGGGATAGCTTCTTCATCCTAACTCCTATGAGATTTATTCAGCTTCCTGGTGATTCTCCACTACTTTATGTATCAAAATCAAGCTTCTTACATCGCGATTCATCCTGGTTTGATTAGAATGACAAAGAAGCTGTCATATTCCCAAACAGGAAAACTGGGATCACCTGATTTGAAAGTGGGATAGCTTCTTCATCCTAACTCCTATGAGATTTATTCAGCTTCCTGGTGATTCTCCACTACTTTATGTATCAAAATCAAGCTTCTTACATCGCGATTCATCCTGGTTTGATTAGAATGACAAAGAAGCTGTCATATTCCCAAACAGGAAAACTGGGATCACCTGATTTGAAAGTGGGATAGCTTCTTCATCCTAACTCCTATGAGATTTATTCACTTCCTGGTGATTCTCCACTACTTTATGTATCAAAATCAAGCTTCTTACATCGCGATTCATCCTGGTTTGATTAGAATGACAAAGAAGCTGTCATATTCCCAAACAGGAAAACTGGGATCACCTGATTTGAAAGTGGGATAGCTTCTTCATCCTAACTCCTATGAGATTTATTCACTTCCTGGTGATTCTCCACTACTTTATGTATCAAAATCAAGCTTCTTACATCGCGATTCATCCTGGTTTGATTAGAATGACAAAGAAGCTGTCATATTCCCAAACAGGAAAACTGGGATCACCTGATTTGAAAGTGGGATAGCTTCTTCATCCTAACTCCTATGAGATTTATTCAGCTTCCTGGTGATTCTCCACTACTTTATGTATCAAAATCAAGCTTCTTACATCGCGATTCATCCTGGTTTGATTAGAATGACAAAGAAGCTGTCATATTCCCAAACAGGAAAACTGGGATCACCTGATTTGAAAGTGGGATAGCTTCTTCATCCTAACTCCTATGAGATTTATTCACTTCCTGGTGATTCTCCACTACTTTATGTATCAAAATCAAGCTTCTTACATCGCGATTCATCCTGGTTTGATTAGAATGACAAAGAAGCTGTCATATTCCCAAACAGGAAAACTGGGATCACCTGATTTGAAAGTGGGATAGCTTCTTCATCCTAACTCCTATGAGATTTATTCACTTCCTGGTGATTCTCCACTACTTTATGTATCAAAATCAAGCTTCTTACATCGCGATTCATCCTGGTTTGATTAGAATGACAAAGAAGCTGTCATATTCCCAAACAGGAAAACTGGGATCACCTGATTTGAAAGTGGGATAGCTTCTTCATCCTAACTCCTATGAGATTTATTCAGCTTCCTGGTGATTCTCCACTACTTTATGTATCAAAATCAAGCTTCTTACATCGCGATTCATCCTGGTTTGATTAGAATGACAAAGAAGCTGTCATATTCCCAAACAGGAAAACTGGGATCACCTGATTTGAAAGTGGGATAGCTTCTTCATCCTAACTCCTATGAGATTTATTCACTTCCTGGTGATTCTCCACTACTTTATGTATCAAAATCAAGCTTCTTACATCGCGATTCATCCTGGTTTGATTAGAATGACAAAGAAGCTGTCATATTCCCAAACAGGAAAACTGGGATCACCTGATTTGAAAGTGGGATAGCTTCTTCATCCTAACTCCTATGAGATTTATTCACTTCCTGGTGATTCTCCACTACTTTATGTATCAAAATCAAGCTTCTTACATCGCGATTCATCCTGGTTTGATTAGAATGACAAAGAAGCTGTCATATTCCCAAACAGGAAAACTGGGATCACCTGATTTGAAAGTGGGATAGCTTCTTCATCCTAACTCCTATGAGATTTATTCAGCTTCCTGGTGATTCTCCACTACTTTATGTATCAAAATCAAGCTTCTTACATCGCGATTCATCCTGGTTTGATTAGAATGACAAAGAAGCTGTCATATTCCCAAACAGGAAAACTGGGATCACCTGATTTGAAAGTGGGATAGCTTCTTCATCCTAACTCCTATGAGATTTATTCAGCTTCCTGGTGATTCTCCACTACTTTATGTATCAAAATCAAGCTTCTTACATCGCGATTCATCCTGGTTTGATTAGAATGACAAAGAAGCTGTCATATTCCCAAACAGGAAAACTGGGATCACCTGATTTGAAAGTGGGATAGCTTCTTCATCCTAACTCCTATGAGATTTATTCAGCTTCCTGGTGATTCTCCACTACTTTATGTATCAAAATCAAGCTTCTTACATCGCGATTCATCCTGGTTTGATTAGAATGACAAAGAAGCTGTCATATTCCCAAACAGGAAAACTGGGATCACCTGATTTGAAAGTGGGATAGCTTCTTCATCCTAACTCCTATGAGATTTATTCACTTCCTGGTGATTCTCCACTACTTTATGTATCAAAATCAAGCTTCTTACATCGCGATTCATCCTGGTTTGATTAGAATGACAAAGAAGCTGTCATATTCCCAAACAGGAAAACTGGGATCACCTGATTTGAAAGTGGGATAGCTT
Organism: Brassica napus; assembly: GCF_020379485.1. NCBI lineage: Eukaryota > Viridiplantae > Streptophyta > Magnoliopsida > Brassicales > Brassicaceae > Brassica > Brassica napus. The sequence goes on from NW_026014234.1 coordinate 4,262, forward strand.
CTTCATCCTAACTCCTATGAGATTTATTCACTTCCTGGTGATTCTCCACTACTTTATGTATCAAAATCAAGCTTCTTACATCGCGATTCATCCTGGTTTGATTAGAATGACAAAGAAGCTGTCATATTCCCAAACAGGAAAACTGGGATCACCTGATTTGAAAGTGGGATAGCTTCTTCATCCTAACTCCTATGAGATTTATTCACTTCCTGGTGATTCTCCACTACTTTATGTATCAAAATCAAGCTTCTTACATCGCGATTCATCCTGGTTTGATTAGAATGACAAAGAAGCTGTCATATTCCCAAACAGGAAAACTGGGATCACCTGATTTGAAAGTGGGATAGCTTCTTCATCCTAACTCCTATGAGATTTATTCAGCTTCCTGGTGATTCTCCACTACTTTATGTATCAAAATCAAGCTTCTTACATCGCGATTCATCCTGGTTTGATTAGAATGACAAAGAAGCTGTCATATTCCCAAACAGGAAAACTGGGATCACCTGATTTGAAAGTGGGATAGCTTCTTCATCCTAACTCCTATGAGATTTATTCACTTCCTGGTGATTCTCCACTACTTTATGTATCAAAATCAAGCTTCTTACATCGCGATTCATCCTGGTTTGATTAGAATGACAAAGAAGCTGTCATATTCCCAAACAGGAAAACTGGGATCACCTGATTTGAAAGTGGGATAGCTTCTTCATCCTAACTCCTATGAGATTTATTCAGCTTCCTGGTGATTCTCCACTACTTTATGTATCAAAATCAAGCTTCTTACATCGCGATTCATCCTGGTTTGATTAGAATGACAAAGAAGCTGTCATATTCCCAAACAGGAAAACTGGGATCACCTGATTTGAAAGTGGGATAGCTTCTTCATCCTAACTCCTATGAGATTTATTCAGCTTCCTGGTGATTCTCCACTACTTTATGTATCAAAATCAAGCTTCTTACATCGCGATTCATCCTGGTTTGATTAGAATGACAAAGAAGCTGTCATATTCCCAAACAGGAAAACTGGGATCACCTGATTTGAAAGTGGGATAGCTTCTTCATCCTAACTCCTATGAGATTTATTCACTTCCTGGTGATTCTCCACTACTTTATGTATCAAAATCAAGCTTCTTACATCGCGATTCATCCTGGTTTGATTAGAATGACAAAGAAGCTGTCATATTCCCAAACAGGAAAACTGGGATCACCTGATTTGAAAGTGGGATAGCTTCTTCATCCTAACTCCTATGAGATTTATTCAGCTTCCTGGTGATTCTCCACTACTTTATGTATCAAAATCAAGCTTCTTACATCGCGATTCATCCTGGTTTGATTAGAATGACAAAGAAGCTGTCATATTCCCAAACAGGAAAACTGGGATCACCTGATTTGAAAGTGGGATAGCTTCTTCATCCTAACTCCTATGAGATTTATTCAGCTTCCTGGTGATTCTCCACTACTTTATGTATCAAAATCAAGCTTCTTACATCGCGATTCATCCTGGTTTGATTAGAATGACAAAGAAGCTGTCATATTCCCAAACAGGAAAACTGGGATCACCTGATTTGAAAGTGGGATAGCTTCTTCATCCTAACTCCTATGAGATTTATTCAGCTTCCTGGTGATTCTCCACTACTTTATGTATCAAAATCAAGCTTCTTACATCGCGATTCATCCTGGTTTGATTAGAATGACAAAGAAGCTGTCATATTCCCAAACAGGAAAACTGGGATCACCTGATTTGAAAGTGGGATAGCTTCTTCATCCTAACTCCTATGAGATTTATTCAGCTTCCTGGTGATTCTCCACTACTTTATGTATCAAAATCAAGCTTCTTACATCGCGATTCATCCTGGTTTGATTAGAATGACAAAGAAGCTGTCATATTCCCAAACAGGAAAACTGGGATCACCTGATTTGAAAGTGGGATAGCTTCTTCATCCTAACTCCTATGAGATTTATTCAGCTTCCTGGTGATTCTCCACTACTTTATGTATCAAAATCAAGCTTCTTACATCGCGATTCATCCTGGTTTGATTAGAATGACAAAGAAGCTGTCATATTCCCAAACAGGAAAACTGGGATCACCTGATTTGAAAGTGGGATAGCTTCTTCATCCTAACTCCTATGAGATTTATTCAGCTTCCTGGTGATTCTCCACTACTTTATGTATCAAAATCAAGCTTCTTACATCGCGATTCATCCTGGTTTGATTAGAATGACAAAGAAGCTGTCATATTCCCAAACAGGAAAACTGGGATCACCTGATTTGAAAGTGGGATAGCTTCTTCATCCTAACTCCTATGAGATTTATTCACTTCCTGGTGATTCTCCACTACTTTATGTATCAAAATCAAGCTTCTTACATCGCGATTCATCCTGGTTTGATTAGAATGACAAAGAAGCTGTCATATTCCCAAACAGGAAAACTGGGATCACCTGATTTGAAAGTGGGATAGCTTCTTCATCCTAACTCCTATGAGATTTATTCACTTCCTGGTGATTCTCCACTACTTTATGTATCAAAATCAAGCTTCTTACATCGCGATTCATCCTGGTTTGATTAGAATGACAAAGAAGCTGTCATATTCCCAAACAGGAAAACTGGGATCACCTGATTTGAAAGTGGGATAGCTTCTTCATCCTAACTCCTATGAGATTTATTCACTTCCTGGTGATTCTCCACTACTTTATGTATCAAAATCAAGCTTCTTACATCGCGATTCATCCTGGTTTGATTAGAATGACAAAGAAGCTGTCATATTCCCAAACAGGAAAACTGGGATCACCTGATTTGAAAGTGGGATAGCTTCTTCATCCTAACTCCTATGAGATTTATTCACTTCCTGGTGATTCTCCACTACTTTATGTATCAAAATCAAGCTTCTTACATCGCGATTCATCCTGGTTTGATTAGAATGACAAAGAAGCTGTCATATTCCCAAACAGGAAAACTGGGATCACCTGATTTGAAAGTGGGATAGCTTCTTCATCCTAACTCCTATGAGATTTATTCAGCTTCCTGGTGATTCTCCACTACTTTATGTATCAAAATCAAGCTTCTTACATCGCGATTCATCCTGGTTTGATTAGAATGACAAAGAAGCTGTCATATTCCCAAACAGGAAAACTGGGATCACCTGATTTGAAAGTGGGATAGCTTCTTCATCCTAACTCCTATGAGATTTATTCAGCTTCCTGGTGATTCTCCACTACTTTATGTATCAAAATCAAGCTTCTTACATCGCGATTCATCCTGGTTTGATTAGAATGACAAAGAAGCTGTCATATTCCCAAACAGGAAAACTGGGATCACCTGATTTGAAAGTGGGATAGCTTCTTCATCCTAACTCCTATGAGATTTATTCACTTCCTGGTGATTCTCCACTACTTTATGTATCAAAATCAAGCTTCTTACATCGCGATTCATCCTGGTTTGATTAGAATGACAAAGAAGCTGTCATATTCCCAAACAGGAAAACTGGGATCACCTGATTTGAAAGTGGGATAGCTTCTTCATCCTAACTCCTATGAGATTTATTCACTTCCTGGTGATTCTCCACTACTTTATGTATCAAAATCAAGCTTCTTACATCGCGATTCATCCTGGTTTGATTAGAATGACAAAGAAGCTGTCATATTCCCAAACAGGAAAACTGGGATCACCTGATTTGAAAGTGGGATAGCTTCTTCATCCTAACTCCTATGAGATTTATTCAGCTTCCTGGTGATTCTCCACTACTTTATGTATCAAAATCAAGCTTCTTACATCGCGATTCATCCTGGTTTGATTAGAATGACAAAGAAGCTGTCATATTCCCAAACAGGAAAACTGGGATCACCTGATTTGAAAGTGGGATAGCTTCTTCATCCTAACTCCTATGAGATTTATTCACTTCCTGGTGATTCTCCACTACTTTATGTATCAAAATCAAGCTTCTTACATCGCGATTCATCCTGGTTTGATTAGAATGACAAAGAAGCTGTCATATTCCCAAACAGGAAAACTGGGATCACCTGATTTGAAAGTGGGATAGCTTCTTCATCCTAACTCCTATGAGATTTATTCACTTCCTGGTGATTCTCCACTACTTTATGTATCAAAATCAAGCTTCTTACATCGCGATTCATCCTGGTTTGATTAGAATGACAAAGAAGCTGTCATATTCCCAAACAGGAAAACTGGGATCACCTGATTTGAAAGTGGGATAGCTTCTTCATCCTAACTCCTATGAGATTTATTCAGCTTCCTGGTGATTCTCCACTACTTTATGTATCAAAATCAAGCTTCTTACATCGCGATTCATCCTGGTTTGATTAGAATGACAAAGAAGCTGTCATATTCCCAAACAGGAAAACTGGGATCACCTGATTTGAAAGTGGGATAGCTTCTTCATCCTAACTCCTATGAGATTTATTCAGCTTCCTGGTGATTCTCCACTACTTTATGTATCAAAATCAAGCTTCTTACATCGCGATTCATCCTGGTTTGATTAGAATGACAAAGAAGCTGTCATATTCCCAAACAGGAAAACTGGGATCACCTGATTTGAAAGTGGGATAGCTTCTTCATCCTAACTCCTATGAGATTTATTCACTTCCTGGTGATTCTCCACTACTTTATGTATCAAAATCAAGCTTCTTACATCGCGATTCATCCTGGTTTGATTAGAATGACAAAGAAGCTGTCATATTCCCAAACAGGAAAACTGGGATCACCTGATTTGAAAGTGGGATAGCTTCTTCATCCTAACTCCTATGAGATTTATTCAGCTTCCTGGTGATTCTCCACTACTTTATGTATCAAAATCAAGCTTCTTACATCGCGATTCATCCTGGTTTGATTAGAATGACAAAGAAGCTGTCATATTCCCAAACAGGAAAACTGGGATCACCTGATTTGAAAGTGGGATAGCTTCTTCATCCTAACTCCTATGAGATTTATTCACTTCCTGGTGATTCTCCACTACTTTATGTATCAAAATCAAGCTTCTTACATCGCGATTCATCCTGGTTTGATTAGAATGACAAAGAAGCTGTCATATTCCCAAACAGGAAAACTGGGATCACCTGATTTGAAAGTGGGATAGCTTCTTCATCCTAACTCCTATGAGATTTATTCAGCTTCCTGGTGATTCTCCACTACTTTATGTATCAAAATCAAGCTTCTTACATCGCGATTCATCCTGGTTTGATTAGAATGACAAAGAAGCTGTCATATTCCCAAACAGGAAAACTGGGATCACCTGATTTGAAAGTGGGATAGCTTCTTCATCCTAACTCCTATGAGATTTATTCACTTCCTGGTGATTCTCCACTACTTTATGTATCAAAATCAAGCTTCTTACATCGCGATTCATCCTGGTTTGATTAGAATGACAAAGAAGCTGTCATATTCCCAAACAGGAAAACTGGGATCACCTGATTTGAAAGTGGGATAGCTTCTTCATCCTAACTCCTATGAGATTTATTCAGCTTCCTGGTGATTCTCCACTACTTTATGTATCAAAATCAAGCTTCTTACATCGCGATTCATCCTGGTTTGATTAGAATGACAAAGAAGCTGTCATATTCCCAAACAGGAAAACTGGGATCACCTGATTTGAAAGTGGGATAGCTTCTTCATCCTAACTCCTATGAGATTTATTCAGCTTCCTGGTGATTCTCCACTACTTTATGTATCAAAATCAAGCTTCTTACATCGCGATTCATCCTGGTTTGATTAGAATGACAAAGAAGCTGTCATATTCCCAAACAGGAAAACTGGGATCACCTGATTTGAAAGTGGGATAGCTTCTTCATCCTAACTCCTATGAGATTTATTCACTTCCTGGTGATTCTCCACTACTTTATGTATCAAAATCAAGCTTCTTACATCGCGATTCATCCTGGTTTGATTAGAATGACAAAGAAGCTGTCATATTCCCAAACAGGAAAACTGGGATCACCTGATTTGAAAGTGGGATAGCTTCTTCATCCTAACTCCTATGAGATTTATTCACTTCCTGGTGATTCTCCACTACTTTATGTATCAAAATCAAGCTTCTTACATCGCGATTCATCCTGGTTTGATTAGAATGACAAAGAAGCTGTCATATTCCCAAACAGGAAAACTGGGATCACCTGATTTGAAAGTGGGATAGCTTCTTCATCCTAACTCCTATGAGATTTATTCAGCTTCCTGGTGATTCTCCACTACTTTATGTATCAAAATCAAGCTTCTTACATCGCGATTCATCCTGGTTTGATTAGAATGACAAAGAAGCTGTCATATTCCCAAACAGGAAAACTGGGATCACCTGATTTGAAAGTGGGATAGCTTCTTCATCCTAACTCCTATGAGATTTATTCACTTCCTGGTGATTCTCCACTACTTTATGTATCAAAATCAAGCTTCTTACATCGCGATTCATCCTGGTTTGATTAGAATGACAAAGAAGCTGTCATATTCCCAAACAGGAAAACTGGGATCACCTGATTTGAAAGTGGGATAGCTTCTTCATCCTAACTCCTATGAGATTTATTCACTTCCTGGTGATTCTCCACTACTTTATGTATCAAAATCAAGCTTCTTACATCGCGATTCATCCTGGTTTGATTAGAATGACAAAGAAGCTGTCATATTCCCAAACAGGAAAACTGGGATCACCTGATTTGAAAGTGGGATAGCTTCTTCATCCTAACTCCTATGAGATTTATTCACTTCCTGGTGATTCTCCACTACTTTATGTATCAAAATCAAGCTTCTTACATCGCGATTCATCCTGGTTTGATTAGAATGACAAAGAAGCTGTCATATTCCCAAACAGGAAAACTGGGATCACCTGATTTGAAAGTGGGATAGCTTCTTCATCCTAACTCCTATGAGATTTATTCACTTCCTGGTGATTCTCCACTACTTTATGTATCAAAATCAAGCTTCTTACATCGCGATTCATCCTGGTTTGATTAGAATGACAAAGAAGCTGTCATATTCCCAAACAGGAAAACTGGGATCACCTGATTTGAAAGTGGGATAGCTTCTTCATCCTAACTCCTATGAGATTTATTCACTTCCTGGTGATTCTCCACTACTTTATGTATCAAAATCAAGCTTCTTACATCGCGATTCATCCTGGTTTGATTAGAATGACAAAGAAGCTGTCATATTCCCAAACAGGAAAACTGGGATCACCTGATTTGAAAGTGGGATAGCTTCTTCATCCTAACTCCTATGAGATTTATTCACTTCCTGGTGATTCTCCACTACTTTATGTATCAAAATCAAGCTTCTTACATCGCGATTCATCCTGGTTTGATTAGAATGACAAAGAAGCTGTCATATTCCCAAACAGGAAAACTGGGATCACCTGATTTGAAAGTGGGATAGCTTCTTCATCCTAACTCCTATGAGATTTATTCAGCTTCCTGGTGATTCTCCACTACTTTATGTATCAAAATCAAGCTTCTTACATCGCGATTCATCCTGGTTTGATTAGAATGACAAAGAAGCTGTCATATTCCCAAACAGGAAAACTGGGATCACCTGATTTGAAAGTGGGATAGCTTCTTCATCCTAACTCCTATGAGATTTATTCAGCTTCCTGGTGATTCTCCACTACTTTATGTATCAAAATCAAGCTTCTTACATCGCGATTCATCCTGGTTTGATTAGAATGACAAAGAAGCTGTCATATTCCCAAACAGGAAAACTGGGATCACCTGATTTGAAAGTGGGATAGCTTCTTCATCCTAACTCCTATGAGATTTATTCACTTCCTGGTGATTCTCCACTACTTTATGTATCAAAATCAAGCTTCTTACATCGCGATTCATCCTGGTTTGATTAGAATGACAAAGAAGCTGTCATATTCCCAAACAGGAAAACTGGGATCACCTGATTTGAAAGTGGGATAGCTTCTTCATCCTAACTCCTATGAGATTTATTCACTTCCTGGTGATTCTCCACTACTTTATGTATCAAAATCAAGCTTCTTACATCGCGATTCATCCTGGTTTGATTAGAATGACAAAGAAGCTGTCATATTCCCAAACAGGAAAACTGGGATCACCTGATTTGAAAGTGGGATAGCTTCTTCATCCTAACTCCTATGAGATTTATTCAGCTTCCTGGTGATTCTCCACTACTTTATGTATCAAAATCAAGCTTCTTACATCGCGATTCATCCTGGTTTGATTAGAATGACAAAGAAGCTGTCATATTCCCAAACAGGAAAACTGGGATCACCTGATTTGAAAGTGGGATAGCTTCTTCATCCTAACTCCTATGAGATTTATTCACTTCCTGGTGATTCTCCACTACTTTATGTATCAAAATCAAGCTTCTTACATCGCGATTCATCCTGGTTTGATTAGAATGACAAAGAAGCTGTCATATTCCCAAACAGGAAAACTGGGATCACCTGATTTGAAAGTGGGATAGCTTCTTCATCCTAACTCCTATGAGATTTATTCAGCTTCCTGGTGATTCTCCACTACTTTATGTATCAAAATCAAGCTTCTTACATCGCGATTCATCCTGGTTTGATTAGAATGACAAAGAAGCTGTCATATTCCCAAACAGGAAAACTGGGATCACCTGATTTGAAAGTGGGATAGCTTCTTCATCCTAACTCCTATGAGATTTATTCACTTCCTGGTGATTCTCCACTACTTTATGTATCAAAATCAAGCTTCTTACATCGCGATTCATCCTGGTTTGATTAGAATGACAAAGAAGCTGTCATATTCCCAAACAGGAAAACTGGGATCACCTGATTTGAAAGTGGGATAGCTTCTTCATCCTAACTCCTATGAGATTTATTCACTTCCTGGTGATTCTCCACTACTTTATGTATCAAAATCAAGCTTCTTACATCGCGATTCATCCTGGTTTGATTAGAATGACAAAGAAGCTGTCATATTCCCAAACAGGAAAACTGGGATCACCTGATTTGAAAGTGGGATAGCTTCTTCATCCTAACTCCTATGAGATTTATTCAGCTTCCTGGTGATTCTCCACTACTTTATGTATCAAAATCAAGCTTCTTACATCGCGATTCATCCTGGTTTGATTAGAATGACAAAGAAGCTGTCATATTCCCAAACAGGAAAACTGGGATCACCTGATTTGAAAGTGGGATAGCTTCTTCATCCTAACTCCTATGAGATTTATTCACTTCCTGGTGATTCTCCACTACTTTATGTATCAAAATCAAGCTTCTTACATCGCGATTCATCCTGGTTTGATTAGAATGACAAAGAAGCTGTCATATTCCCAAACAGGAAAACTGGGATCACCTGATTTGAAAGTGGGATAGCTTCTTCATCCTAACTCCTATGAGATTTATTCAGCTTCCTGGTGATTCTCCACTACTTTATGTATCAAAATCAAGCTTCTTACATCGCGATTCATCCTGGTTTGATTAGAATGACAAAGAAGCTGTCATATTCCCAAACAGGAAAACTGGGATCACCTGATTTGAAAGTGGGATAGCTTCTTCATCCTAACTCCTATGAGATTTATTCAGCTTCCTGGTGATTCTCCACTACTTTATGTATCAAAATCAAGCTTCTTACATCGCGATTCATCCTGGTTTGATTAGAATGACAAAGAAGCTGTCATATTCCCAAACAGGAAAACTGGGATCACCTGATTTGAAAGTGGGATAGCTTCTTCATCCTAACTCCTATGAGATTTATTCAGCTTCCTGGTGATTCTCCACTACTTTATGTATCAAAATCAAGCTTCTTACATCGCGATTCATCCTGGTTTGATTAGAATGACAAAGAAGCTGTCATATTCCCAAACAGGAAAACTGGGATCACCTGATTTGAAAGTGGGATAGCTTCTTCATCCTAACTCCTATGAGATTTATTCACTTCCTGGTGATTCTCCACTACTTTATGTATCAAAATCAAGCTTCTTACATCGCGATTCATCCTGGTTTGATTAGAATGACAAAGAAGCTGTCATATTCCCAAACAGGAAAACTGGGATCACCTGATTTGAAAGTGGGATAGCTTCTTCATCCTAACTCCTATGAGATTTATTCACTTCCTGGTGATTCTCCACTACTTTATGTATCAAAATCAAGCTTCTTACATCGCGATTCATCCTGGTTTGATTAGAATGACAAAGAAGCTGTCATATTCCCAAACAGGAAAACTGGGATCACCTGATTTGAAAGTGGGATAGCTTCTTCATCCTAACTCCTATGAGATTTATTCACTTCCTGGTGATTCTCCACTACTTTATGTATCAAAATCAAGCTTCTTACATCGCGATTCATCCTGGTTTGATTAGAATGACAAAGAAGCTGTCATATTCCCAAACAGGAAAACTGGGATCACCTGATTTGAAAGTGGGATAGCTTCTTCATCCTAACTCCTATGAGATTTATTCAGCTTCCTGGTGATTCTCCACTACTTTATGTATCAAAATCAAGCTTCTTACATCGCGATTCATCCTGGTTTGATTAGAATGACAAAGAAGCTGTCATATTCCCAAACAGGAAAACTGGGATCACCTGATTTGAAAGTGGGATAGCTTCTTCATCCTAACTCCTATGAGATTTATTCAGCTTCCTGGTGATTCTCCACTACTTTATGTATCAAAATCAAGCTTCTTACATCGCGATTCATCCTGGTTTGATTAGAATGACAAAGAAGCTGTCATATTCCCAAACAGGAAAACTGGGATCACCTGATTTGAAAGTGGGATAGCTTCTTCATCCTAACTCCTATGAGATTTATTCAGCTTCCTGGTGATTCTCCACTACTTTATGTATCAAAATCAAGCTTCTTACATCGCGATTCATCCTGGTTTGATTAGAATGACAAAGAAGCTGTCATATTCCCAAACAGGAAAACTGGGATCACCTGATTTGAAAGTGGGATAGCTTCTTCATCCTAACTCCTATGAGATTTATTCAGCTTCCTGGTGATTCTCCACTACTTTATGTATCAAAATCAAGCTTCTTACATCGCGATTCATCCTGGTTTGATTAGAATGACAAAGAAGCTGTCATATTCCCAAACAGGAAAACTGGGATCACCTGATTTGAAAGTGGGATAGCTTCTTCATCCTAACTCCTATGAGATTTATTCAGCTTCCTGGTGATTCTCCACTACTTTATGTATCAAAATCAAGCTTCTTACATCGCGATTCATCCTGGTTTGATTAGAATGACAAAGAAGCTGTCATATTCCCAAACAGGAAAACTGGGATCACCTGATTTGAAAGTGGGATAGCTTCTTCATCCTAACTCCTATGAGATTTATTCACTTCCTGGTGATTCTCCACTACTTTATGTATCAAAATCAAGCTTCTTACATCGCGATTCATCCTGGTTTGATTAGAATGACAAAGAAGCTGTCATATTCCCAAACAGGAAAACTGGGATCACCTGATTTGAAAGTGGGATAGCTTCTTCATCCTAACTCCTATGAGATTTATTCACTTCCTGGTGATTCTCCACTACTTTATGTATCAAAATCAAGCTTCTTACATCGCGATTCATCCTGGTTTGATTAGAATGACAAAGAAGCTGTCATATTCCCAAACAGGAAAACTGGGATCACCTGATTTGAAAGTGGGATAGCTTCTTCATCCTAACTCCTATGAGATTTATTCACTTCCTGGTGATTCTCCACTACTTTATGTATCAAAATCAAGCTTCTTACATCGCGATTCATCCTGGTTTGATTAGAATGACAAAGAAGCTGTCATATTCCCAAACAGGAAAACTGGGATCACCTGATTTGAAAGTGGGATAGCTTCTTCATCCTAACTCCTATGAGATTTATTCAGCTTCCTGGTGATTCTCCACTACTTTATGTATCAAAATCAAGCTTCTTACATCGCGATTCATCCTGGTTTGATTAGAATGACAAAGAAGCTGTCATATTCCCAAACAGGAAAACTGGGATCACCTGATTTGAAAGTGGGATAGCTTCTTCATCCTAACTCCTATGAGATTTATTCACTTCCTGGTGATTCTCCACTACTTTATGTATCAAAATCAAGCTTCTTACATCGCGATTCATCCTGGTTTGATTAGAATGACAAAGAAGCTGTCATATTCCCAAACAGGAAAACTGGGATCACCTGATTTGAAAGTGGGATAGCTTCTTCATCCTAACTCCTATGAGATTTATTCAGCTTCCTGGTGATTCTCCACTACTTTATGTATCAAAATCAAGCTTCTTACATCGCGATTCATCCTGGTTTGATTAGAATGACAAAGAAGCTGTCATATTCCCAAACAGGAAAACTGGGATCACCTGATTTGAAAGTGGGATAGCTTCTTCATCCTAACTCCTATGAGATTTATTCACTTCCTGGTGATTCTCCACTACTTTATGTATCAAAATCAAGCTTCTTACATCGCGATTCATCCTGGTTTGATTAGAATGACAAAGAAGCTGTCATATTCCCAAACAGGAAAACTGGGATCACCTGATTTGAAAGTGGGATAGCTTCTTCATCCTAACTCCTATGAGATTTATTCAGCTTCCTGGTGATTCTCCACTACTTTATGTATCAAAATCAAGCTTCTTACATCGCGATTCATCCTGGTTTGATTAGAATGACAAAGAAGCTGTCATATTCCCAAACAGGAAAACTGGGATCACCTGATTTGAAAGTGGGATAGCTTCTTCATCCTAACTCCTATGAGATTTATTCACTTCCTGGTGATTCTCCACTACTTTATGTATCAAAATCAAGCTTCTTACATCGCGATTCATCCTGGTTTGATTAGAATGACAAAGAAGCTGTCATATTCCCAAACAGGAAAACTGGGATCACCTGATTTGAAAGTGGGATAGCTTCTTCATCCTAACTCCTATGAGATTTATTCAGCTTCCTGGTGATTCTCCACTACTTTATGTATCAAAATCAAGCTTCTTACATCGCGATTCATCCTGGTTTGATTAGAATGACAAAGAAGCTGTCATATTCCCAAACAGGAAAACTGGGATCACCTGATTTGAAAGTGGGATAGCTTCTTCATCCTAACTCCTATGAGATTTATTCACTTCCTGGTGATTCTCCACTACTTTATGTATCAAAATCAAGCTTCTTACATCGCGATTCATCCTGGTTTGATTAGAATGACAAAGAAGCTGTCATATTCCCAAACAGGAAAACTGGGATCACCTGATTTGAAAGTGGGATAGCTTCTTCATCCTAACTCCTATGAGATTTATTCACTTCCTGGTGATTCTCCACTACTTTATGTATCAAAATCAAGCTTCTTACATCGCGATTCATCCTGGTTTGATTAGAATGACAAAGAAGCTGTCATATTCCCAAACAGGAAAACTGGGATCACCTGATTTGAAAGTGGGATAGCTTCTTCATCCTAACTCCTATGAGATTTATTCAGCTTCCTGGTGATTCTCCACTACTTTATGTATCAAAATCAAGCTTCTTACATCGCGATTCATCCTGGTTTGATTAGAATGACAAAGAAGCTGTCATATTCCCAAACAGGAAAACTGGGATCACCTGATTTGAAAGTGGGATAGCTTCTTCATCCTAACTCCTATGAGATTTATTCACTTCCTGGTGATTCTCCACTACTTTATGTATCAAAATCAAGCTTCTTACATCGCGATTCATCCTGGTTTGATTAGAATGACAAAGAAGCTGTCATATTCCCAAACAGGAAAACTGGGATCACCTGATTTGAAAGTGGGATAGCTTCTTCATCCTAACTCCTATGAGATTTATTCAGCTTCCTGGTGATTCTCCACTACTTTATGTATCAAAATCAAGCTTCTTACATCGCGATTCATCCTGGTTTGATTAGAATGACAAAGAAGCTGTCATATTCCCAAACAGGAAAACTGGGATCACCTGATTTGAAAGTGGGATAGCTTCTTCATCCTAACTCCTATGAGATTTATTCAGCTTCCTGGTGATTCTCCACTACTTTATGTATCAAAATCAAGCTTCTTACATCGCGATTCATCCTGGTTTGATTAGAATGACAAAGAAGCTGTCATATTCCCAAACAGGAAAACTGGGATCACCTGATTTGAAAGTGGGATAGCTTCTTCATCCTAACTCCTATGAGATTTATTCACTTCCTGGTGATTCTCCACTACTTTATGTATCAAAATCAAGCTTCTTACATCGCGATTCATCCTGGTTTGATTAGAATGACAAAGAAGCTGTCATATTCCCAAACAGGAAAACTGGGATCACCTGATTTGAAAGTGGGATAGCTTCTTCATCCTAACTCCTATGAGATTTATTCACTTCCTGGTGATTCTCCACTACTTTATGTATCAAAATCAAGCTTCTTACATCGCGATTCATCCTGGTTTGATTAGAATGACAAAGAAGCTGTCATATTCCCAAACAGGAAAACTGGGATCACCTGATTTGAAAGTGGGATAGCTTCTTCATCCTAACTCCTATGAGATTTATTCAGCTTCCTGGTGATTCTCCACTACTTTATGTATCAAAATCAAGCTTCTTACATCGCGATTCATCCTGGTTTGATTAGAATGACAAAGAAGCTGTCATATTCCCAAACAGGAAAACTGGGATCACCTGATTTGAAAGTGGGATAGCTTCTTCATCCTAACTCCTATGAGATTTATTCACTTCCTGGTGATTCTCCACTACTTTATGTATCAAAATCAAGCTTCTTACATCGCGATTCATCCTGGTTTGATTAGAATGACAAAGAAGCTGTCATATTCCCAAACAGGAAAACTGGGATCACCTGATTTGAAAGTGGGATAGCTTCTTCATCCTAACTCCTATGAGATTTATTCAGCTTCCTGGTGATTCTCCACTACTTTATGTATCAAAATCAAGCTTCTTACATCGCGATTCATCCTGGTTTGATTAGAATGACAAAGAAGCTGTCATATTCCCAAACAGGAAAACTGGGATCACCTGATTTGAAAGTGGGATAGCTTCTTCATCCTAACTCCTATGAGATTTATTCACTTCCTGGTGATTCTCCACTACTTTATGTATCAAAATCAAGCTTCTTACATCGCGATTCATCCTGGTTTGATTAGAATGACAAAGAAGCTGTCATATTCCCAAACAGGAAAACTGGGATCACCTGATTTGAAAGTGGGATAGCTTCTTCATCCTAACTCCTATGAGATTTATTCACTTCCTGGTGATTCTCCACTACTTTATGTATCAAAATCAAGCTTCTTACATCGCGATTCATCCTGGTTTGATTAGAATGACAAAGAAGCTGTCATATTCCCAAACAGGAAAACTGGGATCACCTGATTTGAAAGTGGGATAGCTTCTTCATCCTAACTCCTATGAGATTTATTCAGCTTCCTGGTGATTCTCCACTACTTTATGTATCAAAATCAAGCTTCTTACATCGCGATTCATCCTGGTTTGATTAGAATGACAAAGAAGCTGTCATATTCCCAAACAGGAAAACTGGGATCACCTGATTTGAAAGTGGGATAGCTTCTTCATCCTAACTCCTATGAGATTTATTCACTTCCTGGTGATTCTCCACTACTTTATGTATCAAAATCAAGCTTCTTACATCGCGATTCATCCTGGTTTGATTAGAATGACAAAGAAGCTGTCATATTCCCAAACAGGAAAACTGGGATCACCTGATTTGAAAGTGGGATAGCTTCTTCATCCTAACTCCTATGAGATTTATTCACTTCCTGGTGATTCTCCACTACTTTATGTATCAAAATCAAGCTTCTTACATCGCGATTCATCCTGGTTTGATTAGAATGACAAAGAAGCTGTCATATTCCCAAACAGGAAAACTGGGATCACCTGATTTGAAAGTGGGATAGCTTCTTCATCCTAACTCCTATGAGATTTATTCAGCTTCCTGGTGATTCTCCACTACTTTATGTATCAAAATCAAGCTTCTTACATCGCGATTCATCCTGGTTTGATTAGAATGACAAAGAAGCTGTCATATTCCCAAACAGGAAAACTGGGATCACCTGATTTGAAAGTGGGATAGCTTCTTCATCCTAACTCCTATGAGATTTATTCACTTCCTGGTGATTCTCCACTACTTTATGTATCAAAATCAAGCTTCTTACATCGCGATTCATCCTGGTTTGATTAGAATGACAAAGAAGCTGTCATATTCCCAAACAGGAAAACTGGGATCACCTGATTTGAAAGTGGGATAGCTTCTTCATCCTAACTCCTATGAGATTTATTCACTTCCTGGTGATTCTCCACTACTTTATGTATCAAAATCAAGCTTCTTACATCGCGATTCATCCTGGTTTGATTAGAATGACAAAGAAGCTGTCATATTCCCAAACAGGAAAACTGGGATCACCTGATTTGAAAGTGGGATAGCTTCTTCATCCTAACTCCTATGAGATTTATTCAGCTTCCTGGTGATTCTCCACTACTTTATGTATCAAAATCAAGCTTCTTACATCGCGATTCATCCTGGTTTGATTAGAATGACAAAGAAGCTGTCATATTCCCAAACAGGAAAACTGGGATCACCTGATTTGAAAGTGGGATAGCTTCTTCATCCTAACTCCTATGAGATTTATTCAGCTTCCTGGTGATTCTCCACTACTTTATGTATCAAAATCAAGCTTCTTACATCGCGATTCATCCTGGTTTGATTAGAATGACAAAGAAGCTGTCATATTCCCAAACAGGAAAACTGGGATCACCTGATTTGAAAGTGGGATAGCTTCTTCATCCTAACTCCTATGAGATTTATTCACTTCCTGGTGATTCTCCACTACTTTATGTATCAAAATCAAGCTTCTTACATCGCGATTCATCCTGGTTTGATTAGAATGACAAAGAAGCTGTCATATTCCCAAACAGGAAAACTGGGATCACCTGATTTGAAAGTGGGATAGCTTCTTCATCCTAACTCCTATGAGATTTATTCACTTCCTGGTGATTCTCCACTACTTTATGTATCAAAATCAAGCTTCTTACATCGCGATTCATCCTGGTTTGATTAGAATGACAAAGAAGCTGTCATATTCCCAAACAGGAAAACTGGGATCACCTGATTTGAAAGTGGGATAGCTTCTTCATCCTAACTCCTATGAGATTTATTCAGCTTCCTGGTGATTCTCCACTACTTTATGTATCAAAATCAAGCTTCTTACATCGCGATTCATCCTGGTTTGATTAGAATGACAAAGAAGCTGTCATATTCCCAAACAGGAAAACTGGGATCACCTGATTTGAAAGTGGGATAGCTTCTTCATCCTAACTCCTATGAGATTTATTCACTTCCTGGTGATTCTCCACTACTTTATGTATCAAAATCAAGCTTCTTACATCGCGATTCATCCTGGTTTGATTAGAATGACAAAGAAGCTGTCATATTCCCAAACAGGAAAACTGGGATCACCTGATTTGAAAGTGGGATAGCTTCTTCATCCTAACTCCTATGAGATTTATTCACTTCCTGGTGATTCTCCACTACTTTATGTATCAAAATCAAGCTTCTTACATCGCGATTCATCCTGGTTTGATTAGAATGACAAAGAAGCTGTCATATTCCCAAACAGGAAAACTGGGATCACCTGATTTGAAAGTGGGATAGCTTCTTCATCCTAACTCCTATGAGATTTATTCAGCTTCCTGGTGATTCTCCACTACTTTATGTATCAAAATCAAGCTTCTTACATCGCGATTCATCCTGGTTTGATTAGAATGACAAAGAAGCTGTCATATTCCCAAACAGGAAAACTGGGATCACCTGATTTGAAAGTGGGATAGCTTCTTCATCCTAACTCCTATGAGATTTATTCACTTCCTGGTGATTCTCCACTACTTTATGTATCAAAATCAAGCTTCTTACATCGCGATTCATCCTGGTTTGATTAGAATGACAAAGAAGCTGTCATATTCCCAAACAGGAAAACTGGGATCACCTGATTTGAAAGTGGGATAGCTTCTTCATCCTAACTCCTATGAGATTTATTCAGCTTCCTGGTGATTCTCCACTACTTTATGTATCAAAATCAAGCTTCTTACATCGCGATTCATCCTGGTTTGATTAGAATGACAAAGAAGCTGTCATATTCCCAAACAGGAAAACTGGGATCACCTGATTTGAAAGTGGGATAGCTTCTTCATCCTAACTCCTATGAGATTTATTCAGCTTCCTGGTGATTCTCCACTACTTTATGTATCAAAATCAAGCTTCTTACATCGCGATTCATCCTGGTTTGATTAGAATGACAAAGAAGCTGTCATATTCCCAAACAGGAAAACTGGGATCACCTGATTTGAAAGTGGGATAGCTTCTTCATCCTAACTCCTATGAGATTTATTCAGCTTCCTGGTGATTCTCCACTACTTTATGTATCAAAATCAAGCTTCTTACATCGCGATTCATCCTGGTTTGATTAGAATGACAAAGAAGCTGTCATATTCCCAAACAGGAAAACTGGGATCACCTGATTTGAAAGTGGGATAGCTTCTTCATCCTAACTCCTATGAGATTTATTCACTTCCTGGTGATTCTCCACTACTTTATGTATCAAAATCAAGCTTCTTACATCGCGATTCATCCTGGTTTGATTAGAATGACAAAGAAGCTGTCATATTCCCAAACAGGAAAACTGGGATCACCTGATTTGAAAGTGGGATAGCTTCTTCATCCTAACTCCTATGAGATTTATTCAGCTTCCTGGTGATTCTCCACTACTTTATGTATCAAAATCAAGCTTCTTACATCGCGATTCATCCTGGTTTGATTAGAATGACAAAGAAGCTGTCATATTCCCAAACAGGAAAACTGGGATCACCTGATTTGAAAGTGGGATAGCTTCTTCATCCTAACTCCTATGAGATTTATTCACTTCCTGGTGATTCTCCACTACTTTATGTATCAAAATCAAGCTTCTTACATCGCGATTCATCCTGGTTTGATTAGAATGACAAAGAAGCTGTCATATTCCCAAACAGGAAAACTGGGATCACCTGATTTGAAAGTGGGATAGCTTCTTCATCCTAACTCCTATGAGATTTATTCAGCTTCCTGGTGATTCTCCACTACTTTATGTATCAAAATCAAGCTTCTTACATCGCGATTCATCCTGGTTTGATTAGAATGACAAAGAAGCTGTCATATTCCCAAACAGGAAAACTGGGATCACCTGATTTGAAAGTGGGATAGCTTCTTCATCCTAACTCCTATGAGATTTATTCAGCTTCCTGGTGATTCTCCACTACTTTATGTATCAAAATCAAGCTTCTTACATCGCGATTCATCCTGGTTTGATTAGAATGACAAAGAAGCTGTCATATTCCCAAACAGGAAAACTGGGATCACCTGATTTGAAAGTGGGATAGCTTCTTCATCCTAACTCCTATGAGATTTATTCAGCTTCCTGGTGATTCTCCACTACTTTATGTATCAAAATCAAGCTTCTTACATCGCGATTCATCCTGGTTTGATTAGAATGACAAAGAAGCTGTCATATTCCCAAACAGGAAAACTGGGATCACCTGATTTGAAAGTGGGATAGCTTCTTCATCCTAACTCCTATGAGATTTATTCAGCTTCCTGGTGATTCTCCACTACTTTATGTATCAAAATCAAGCTTCTTACATCGCGATTCATCCTGGTTTGATTAGAATGACAAAGAAGCTGTCATATTCCCAAACAGGAAAACTGGGATCACCTGATTTGAAAGTGGGATAGCTTCTTCATCCTAACTCCTATGAGATTTATTCAGCTTCCTGGTGATTCTCCACTACTTTATGTATCAAAATCAAGCTTCTTACATCGCGATTCATCCTGGTTTGATTAGAATGACAAAGAAGCTGTCATATTCCCAAACAGGAAAACTGGGATCACCTGATTTGAAAGTGGGATAGCTTCTTCATCCTAACTCCTATGAGATTTATTCAGCTTCCTGGTGATTCTCCACTACTTTATGTATCAAAATCAAGCTTCTTACATCGCGATTCATCCTGGTTTGATTAGAATGACAAAGAAGCTGTCATATTCCCAAACAGGAAAACTGGGATCACCTGATTTGAAAGTGGGATAGCTTCTTCATCCTAACTCCTATGAGATTTATTCACTTCCTGGTGATTCTCCACTACTTTATGTATCAAAATCAAGCTTCTTACATCGCGATTCATCCTGGTTTGATTAGAATGACAAAGAAGCTGTCATATTCCCAAACAGGAAAACTGGGATCACCTGATTTGAAAGTGGGATAGCTTCTTCATCCTAACTCCTATGAGATTTATTCACTTCCTGGTGATTCTCCACTACTTTATGTATCAAAATCAAGCTTCTTACATCGCGATTCATCCTGGTTTGATTAGAATGACAAAGAAGCTGTCATATTCCCAAACAGGAAAACTGGGATCACCTGATTTGAAAGTGGGATAGCTTCTTCATCCTAACTCCTATGAGATTTATTCAGCTTCCTGGTGATTCTCCACTACTTTATGTATCAAAATCAAGCTTCTTACATCGCGATTCATCCTGGTTTGATTAGAATGACAAAGAAGCTGTCATATTCCCAAACAGGAAAACTGGGATCACCTGATTTGAAAGTGGGATAGCTTCTTCATCCTAACTCCTATGAGATTTATTCACTTCCTGGTGATTCTCCACTACTTTATGTATCAAAATCAAGCTTCTTACATCGCGATTCATCCTGGTTTGATTAGAATGACAAAGAAGCTGTCATATTCCCAAACAGGAAAACTGGGATCACCTGATTTGAAAGTGGGATAGCTTCTTCATCCTAACTCCTATGAGATTTATTCAGCTTCCTGGTGATTCTCCACTACTTTATGTATCAAAATCAAGCTTCTTACATCGCGATTCATCCTGGTTTGATTAGAATGACAAAGAAGCTGTCATATTCCCAAACAGGAAAACTGGGATCACCTGATTTGAAAGTGGGATAGCTTCTTCATCCTAACTCCTATGAGATTTATTCAGCTTCCTGGTGATTCTCCACTACTTTATGTATCAAAATCAAGCTTCTTACATCGCGATTCATCCTGGTTTGATTAGAATGACAAAGAAGCTGTCATATTCCCAAACAGGAAAACTGGGATCACCTGATTTGAAAGTGGGATAGCTTCTTCATCCTAACTCCTATGAGATTTATTCAGCTTCCTGGTGATTCTCCACTACTTTATGTATCAAAATCAAGCTTCTTACATCGCGATTCATCCTGGTTTGATTAGAATGACAAAGAAGCTGTCATATTCCCAAACAGGAAAACTGGGATCACCTGATTTGAAAGTGGGATAGCTTCTTCATCCTAACTCCTATGAGATTTATTCACTTCCTGGTGATTCTCCACTACTTTATGTATCAAAATCAAGCTTCTTACATCGCGATTCATCCTGGTTTGATTAGAATGACAAAGAAGCTGTCATATTCCCAAACAGGAAAACTGGGATCACCTGATTTGAAAGTGGGATAGCTTCTTCATCCTAACTCCTATGAGATTTATTCACTTCCTGGTGATTCTCCACTACTTTATGTATCAAAATCAAGCTTCTTACATCGCGATTCATCCTGGTTTGATTAGAATGACAAAGAAGCTGTCATATTCCCAAACAGGAAAACTGGGATCACCTGATTTGAAAGTGGGATAGCTTCTTCATCCTAACTCCTATGAGATTTATTCAGCTTCCTGGTGATTCTCCACTACTTTATGTATCAAAATCAAGCTTCTTACATCGCGATTCATCCTGGTTTGATTAGAATGACAAAGAAGCTGTCATATTCCCAAACAGGAAAACTGGGATCACCTGATTTGAAAGTGGGATAGCTTCTTCATCCTAACTCCTATGAGATTTATTCAGCTTCCTGGTGATTCTCCACTACTTTATGTATCAAAATCAAGCTTCTTACATCGCGATTCATCCTGGTTTGATTAGAATGACAAAGAAGCTGTCATATTCCCAAACAGGAAAACTGGGATCACCTGATTTGAAAGTGGGATAGCTTCTTCATCCTAACTCCTATGAGATTTATTCAGCTTCCTGGTGATTCTCCACTACTTTATGTATCAAAATCAAGCTTCTTACATCGCGATTCATCCTGGTTTGATTAGAATGACAAAGAAGCTGTCATATTCCCAAACAGGAAAACTGGGATCACCTGATTTGAAAGTGGGATAGCTTCTTCATCCTAACTCCTATGAGATTTATTCAGCTTCCTGGTGATTCTCCACTACTTTATGTATCAAAATCAAGCTTCTTACATCGCGATTCATCCTGGTTTGATTAGAATGACAAAGAAGCTGTCATATTCCCAAACAGGAAAACTGGGATCACCTGATTTGAAAGTGGGATAGCTTCTTCATCCTAACTCCTATGAGATTTATTCACTTCCTGGTGATTCTCCACTACTTTATGTATCAAAATCAAGCTTCTTACATCGCGATTCATCCTGGTTTGATTAGAATGACAAAGAAGCTGTCATATTCCCAAACAGGAAAACTGGGATCACCTGATTTGAAAGTGGGATAGCTTCTTCATCCTAACTCCTATGAGATTTATTCACTTCCTGGTGATTCTCCACTACTTTATGTATCAAAATCAAGCTTCTTACATCGCGATTCATCCTGGTTTGATTAGAATGACAAAGAAGCTGTCATATTCCCAAACAGGAAAACTGGGATCACCTGATTTGAAAGTGGGATAGCTTCTTCATCCTAACTCCTATGAGATTTATTCAGCTTCCTGGTGATTCTCCACTACTTTATGTATCAAAATCAAGCTTCTTACATCGCGATTCATCCTGGTTTGATTAGAATGACAAAGAAGCTGTCATATTCCCAAACAGGAAAACTGGGATCACCTGATTTGAAAGTGGGATAGCTTCTTCATCCTAACTCCTATGAGATTTATTCAGCTTCCTGGTGATTCTCCACTACTTTATGTATCAAAATCAAGCTTCTTACATCGCGATTCATCCTGGTTTGATTAGAATGACAAAGAAGCTGTCATATTCCCAAACAGGAAAACTGGGATCACCTGATTTGAAAGTGGGATAGCTTCTTCATCCTAACTCCTATGAGATTTATTCACTTCCTGGTGATTCTCCACTACTTTATGTATCAAAATCAAGCTTCTTACATCGCGATTCATCCTGGTTTGATTAGAATGACAAAGAAGCTGTCATATTCCCAAACAGGAAAACTGGGATCACCTGATTTGAAAGTGGGATAGCTTCTTCATCCTAACTCCTATGAGATTTATTCAGCTTCCTGGTGATTCTCCACTACTTTATGTATCAAAATCAAGCTTCTTACATCGCGATTCATCCTGGTTTGATTAGAATGACAAAGAAGCTGTCATATTCCCAAACAGGAAAACTGGGATCACCTGATTTGAAAGTGGGATAGCTTCTTCATCCTAACTCCTATGAGATTTATTCAGCTTCCTGGTGATTCTCCACTACTTTATGTATCAAAATCAAGCTTCTTACATCGCGATTCATCCTGGTTTGATTAGAATGACAAAGAAGCTGTCATATTCCCAAACAGGAAAACTGGGATCACCTGATTTGAAAGTGGGATAGCTTCTTCATCCTAACTCCTATGAGATTTATTCACTTCCTGGTGATTCTCCACTACTTTATGTATCAAAATCAAGCTTCTTACATCGCGATTCATCCTGGTTTGATTAGAATGACAAAGAAGCTGTCATATTCCCAAACAGGAAAACTGGGATCACCTGATTTGAAAGTGGGATAGCTTCTTCATCCTAACTCCTATGAGATTTATTCAGCTTCCTGGTGATTCTCCACTACTTTATGTATCAAAATCAAGCTTCTTACATCGCGATTCATCCTGGTTTGATTAGAATGACAAAGAAGCTGTCATATTCCCAAACAGGAAAACTGGGATCACCTGATTTGAAAGTGGGATAGCTTCTTCATCCTAACTCCTATGAGATTTATTCAGCTTCCTGGTGATTCTCCACTACTTTATGTATCAAAATCAAGCTTCTTACATCGCGATTCATCCTGGTTTGATTAGAATGACAAAGAAGCTGTCATATTCCCAAACAGGAAAACTGGGATCACCTGATTTGAAAGTGGGATAGCTTCTTCATCCTAACTCCTATGAGATTTATTCACTTCCTGGTGATTCTCCACTACTTTATGTATCAAAATCAAGCTTCTTACATCGCGATTCATCCTGGTTTGATTAGAATGACAAAGAAGCTGTCATATTCCCAAACAGGAAAACTGGGATCACCTGATTTGAAAGTGGGATAGCTTCTTCATCCTAACTCCTATGAGATTTATTCAGCTTCCTGGTGATTCTCCACTACTTTATGTATCAAAATCAAGCTTCTTACATCGCGATTCATCCTGGTTTGATTAGAATGACAAAGAAGCTGTCATATTCCCAAACAGGAAAACTGGGATCACCTGATTTGAAAGTGGGATAGCTTCTTCATCCTAACTCCTATGAGATTTATTCAGCTTCCTGGTGATTCTCCACTACTTTATGTATCAAAATCAAGCTTCTTACATCGCGATTCATCCTGGTTTGATTAGAATGACAAAGAAGCTGTCATATTCCCAAACAGGAAAACTGGGATCACCTGATTTGAAAGTGGGATAGCTTCTTCATCCTAACTCCTATGAGATTTATTCACTTCCTGGTGATTCTCCACTACTTTATGTATCAAAATCAAGCTTCTTACATCGCGATTCATCCTGGTTTGATTAGAATGACAAAGAAGCTGTCATATTCCCAAACAGGAAAACTGGGATCACCTGATTTGAAAGTGGGATAGCTTCTTCATCCTAACTCCTATGAGATTTATTCAGCTTCCTGGTGATTCTCCACTACTTTATGTATCAAAATCAAGCTTCTTACATCGCGATTCATCCTGGTTTGATTAGAATGACAAAGAAGCTGTCATATTCCCAAACAGGAAAACTGGGATCACCTGATTTGAAAGTGGGATAGCTTCTTCATCCTAACTCCTATGAGATTTATTCAGCTTCCTGGTGATTCTCCACTACTTTATGTATCAAAATCAAGCTTCTTACATCGCGATTCATCCTGGTTTGATTAGAATGACAAAGAAGCTGTCATATTCCCAAACAGGAAAACTGGGATCACCTGATTTGAAAGTGGGATAGCTTCTTCATCCTAACTCCTATGAGATTTATTCAGCTTCCTGGTGATTCTCCACTACTTTATGTATCAAAATCAAGCTTCTTACATCGCGATTCATCCTGGTTTGATTAGAATGACAAAGAAGCTGTCATATTCCCAAACAGGAAAACTGGGATCACCTGATTTGAAAGTGGGATAGCTTCTTCATCCTAACTCCTATGAGATTTATTCACTTCCTGGTGATTCTCCACTACTTTATGTATCAAAATCAAGCTTCTTACATCGCGATTCATCCTGGTTTGATTAGAATGACAAAGAAGCTGTCATATTCCCAAACAGGAAAACTGGGATCACCTGATTTGAAAGTGGGATAGCTTCTTCATCCTAACTCCTATGAGATTTATTCAGCTTCCTGGTGATTCTCCACTACTTTATGTATCAAAATCAAGCTTCTTACATCGCGATTCATCCTGGTTTGATTAGAATGACAAAGAAGCTGTCATATTCCCAAACAGGAAAACTGGGATCACCTGATTTGAAAGTGGGATAGCTTCTTCATCCTAACTCCTATGAGATTTATTCGACTTCCTGGTGATTCTCCACTACTTTATGTATCAAAATCAAGCTTCTTACATCGCGATTCATCCTGGTTTGATTAGAATGACAAAGAAGCTGTCATATTCCCAAACAGGAAAACA
>NW_026014235.1:0-33214 GCF_020379485.1 Brassica napus
GATTAAACTTCAATGCCATTTTTTGAAGGTTTGACGTTCTTTCAGAGACAGAGCTCTCTGTCTGGGCTAATCCTGTCTCTCGCTATCTCTTGGTCTCTCTGGTTTATTAAGGTTGAGTTTCGTCCACAGAAAGAGAATATGGTTATGAGAAACAGCGGTGTGAGGGAAGAGTCTACACTCAGAGGAAAGAGAGAAGGAAATAAATAATTATTAACAAAAAAAAAAGAAAAATGACGTCATCTATCGTGTAAATTAAAATTTTTGAAGATTATTTTCTGTTTTTAATCGAGCCTCAGTTCTAAATGCCCTCCAGATTCCTCACTATCACATCCTTGTTGTGTCTATATATTTATTTTTGGCAGTATCACATGTCGGTAAAGCTATAATTACTATATTTAGATTTGATTAGATTAATTGACTTGTGAGTCCCTTATTTACTAAAGATGATAAAGATGGATTTAGTTTTGAATTTAGATCTAAACACTAAAACACAGGGGTGGACATTTTACCCGATATCCGAAGCCGCATCCGAATCCAATCCAAAAAACCCGAACTGAATCCGAACCGAAATAGCAAAATATCCGAACGGATATTGAATTAGAAGAGATTGGATATCCAAACCCCAACGGGTACTATTCGAGATATCCAAAGATAACCGAACATATGTATAATTAACCTTATATTTCTAGTTTACATCTCTTATTTTTATAAAATATTTATATTGACACTACACATATTTTAAGTTCATATGATGTACATACAATGACGGAGAAAATGATTTTACTACTTACTTAAAATGCATGTCAAACTTTTTATCTCAAGATTAACAAAAAGTTACATCCAAAATTTAAAAACAATAACCAAATTAATGTATTTTTAGTTTCAAAATGTTATGTCCAAATCTATTAACCCTTCAATCTATTAAAAATAAAAAATTAGTTAAGTGAAAGTTATATTTTTAAATACAAAAAATATGAAAATGAAAAATTTAATTATTTTTTCAAAATCTAATATCTGAATCTGATCCGAAATAACCGAATCCGAACTAAAAAAAATCCAAACCCGACCCGAAGTTCAAAATACCCGAACGGGTCTACACCTCTATACCGAAATATCCGAAAATCCGAAATATCCGATCCGAACCCGAACGCCCACCCCTACTAAAACACATGTATGCGCAAGGGTTAAAAATGTCAATACATATACAAAATGTTCTTCTTTTTATTTTGTAATATTCAACTGTAACTCACGGCGGCGAGAAACCCACGAAAATCAAGTGGCATGGCTCTCTCACCTCCACGTGGATGTCTCCACTTGGCAAATGAAACAAATATTTTTTTTTTTTTGATGAAACAAATATTTCTAATATCATTCAAATGCGAGAATCGTTGCGCCTTTGGTTCTTGCATTTTTTTTTGCATCATTCAATGCTTTTTAGACTATAGTTTTGCTGCTGCCAGTTTCAGCACAACGTTTATTCATTGATAGCACAAGGATTTTCATTGAGACCGTGACAGAACTATAGCTTAAGTGACATTTTGGGAGTTTGTGTTAAGTGTCAACTATAGCTTTAAGTGACATTTTGGGAGTTTGTGTTAAGTGTCCTGATTGGCGTTGTTCTTTCATGTCCACATATGTATGCTTTGCATAAAGATAAAAACAAATATACGCTGGCATAAAGATATACCAAATGATATCTCTTTATGCTTTAATCTTCTTTTTTGGTAACACTTTATGCTTTGATCTTTGGAAAAAAACAATTACAGCAACTTTTAACACTGATTAGTTATGTTTAACACGTTTACAATATAGTTAAAAAACAACTAAAGCGTAAAGAACCTAAACCTTTCCTAGCCTTAATAAGCTAAGTATGGTGTCAATATTTTTTAAGTTTTTTCAAAAACCCCAACCAAAAATAGGTTAAGACAAGTTATCTTCTTTAATCTTTCTCAAAGCTCTTTTTTGAAAAGCAAAAACACATTTACATAGAAAGATAGAGCAACAAATACTAAGATTTTTCTTGTGAACTTCATATATATATTCTCCACCAAACAAATGGAACAAATGGGCATTGGGAAACATGTCAAATAATGTATTGCCAACAACATGACAAATTAGTTAAGAACTTAAGGTATATAATAATCTTTGCTAAAGCAACAATAATTGAGTCAACGATAATCTATAATAAATCTTGATTATCAAACTAAATCCACTTATTAGATGATATTATTTAATTTATACAATTCGATTGCACACAAAAGAAATACTCCCTCCGTTTCGATTTAATTGTA
Source organism: Brassica napus (assembly GCF_020379485.1). Classification (NCBI taxonomy): domain Eukaryota; kingdom Viridiplantae; phylum Streptophyta; class Magnoliopsida; order Brassicales; family Brassicaceae; genus Brassica; species Brassica napus. The sequence goes on from NW_026014235.1 coordinate 2,292, forward strand.
GCTGTAGGAAAAAAAATTTGTTTAAAATAAATGTCGTTTTAGAGTTTCAATGCAAAATTTATTAATAAGATTCTCCACTTTATTTTTCTACTAGTGGTTTGTCCGCGCTTCGCGCGGATTGTTCGGTTTAAAATTAATGATTTTGTTGGATAATTTTCATTTCAATAGATAGAGAGCTTTTAATATGGTTGTATTTTATGTGTTTGGCATGCTAGTGTAAAGTTTTATGTAATGTGTGTATTGTAATATAGTGGGTGTAACGTAGTAATTTTTTGGCTTAGAGTTGTCTTTAAGGTCATAGAAAGAGGATTGATGAAAGAAGGGGGAATGTTACTATGAAATTGTGAAAAATACTAAGCAAAACTCTGATATTTCTCAATAGTGAAACAGTATTTGGCTATGGTATTTGCCAATTTTTAATATTTTGTATAGTATAAGGATGATGAGAACTTGTAGCCTAATATTTTTGTAAACAAAGAGCTTGGGTGAGGTTTGTTTTGGTGAATTGTTTTTTGCACGTGTTTGTGTGTGTTTTCTTCATATTCTTTCTATAAAATTTACGATGATTTTGAAATTTTGTTAAAATTGCAAATTAAATCTTTGAGGAATATACTTTAGTAATATTTGAAAGAAAGAGATGAGTTAGTGTTTTAAATGCAAGTACGGAGAGGTGCTAGTGTGGCAATGGCTAACATGACCATTGATAAGGATGATGTCAAAATTATATATACTTATTAGGTTTTTAAGGTCAACGATGGTGCTTTTATTCCATTATCGATTGCCACTTCTGAACTTAGGTTTTTTGTAAAGAGATACGAATGGCTTATATATGTGCTAAGCTAGTGTGGTTGTTAGAGTTTTCATGTTGTGGTCCAATAATTGAGTTCTTCCACTGTAGTGTTGGAAGTTGGTGGGTTGAAATTATATAATGGCTATTTATTAAGGATGTTGGAATGAATTTGTTGATTATATGTTTAATAAGTGTTCTAGTCAGTTATGATTTGAACTTTTTATTATAGTAATGAAGGATGGTAGGAGCTGGTGTTGAAGTTGAAACCCTTAATTTTTTTTTTTTTAAATCGTAGTTGCAGGACATGAGTTTTAGAACTGAACTCTTTAGATGCTTTTTGATAATTGTTTTCATACTTCCCTTTCTACTGGTTGATGAATGTCTTAAGTGAGCTTTTTCTGGGTTATTTGAATGTTGTTATGTTATTGTTTTGGAATATTTATTTGTTTGAGGAAATTTGGTGGGGCATTCAAGATTTTTTTTGTTATATGAGGTGATCTAACCGCGATGATGATGTTGTAGGTCAGATTTCAAGTGGATTTGTGGATTTGTTGAATTTTTGTTGACTTTGTAATAATTTACATGCTGATGTGGAGAAACTTTGGTTGGTTTCAGCAAAAAAAAACTTTGGTTGGTTTCCGTTCACGTTCGGCCTCTGTGTTAATTTAAATTGGTTAATCATATCAATTTATGAATTTACGGTGAGGGTGGGATGTGTCTGATTTTCCCAGTGGTGGTGTCATCGATTTTTATTAGATCATTGTCAGTGAATGTGAAGTTGTCGAGCTATGTGTAAACCGTAACACCGTATGGCCATACGCAGAAGTTTAAATTAATTGCTATGAGGACAGTGTCTTTATTTATGATAACGTAACTAATTGTTTGTTTATTTTTGTAGTCAAAGCTTCGTAAAAACATTTGAAAAATGTTAAGAAATTTGTAAGTGCTTTTGTAGTTACAGATTAGCATTTATGTGAAATTTTTATATATCTGTCCATTTAAATAGTAACCTTTTTTTGTTTTCATCATAGGTAAAGCTTTGTAAACAATAAATATACTTCTTGTATTTAATAAAAAAGTCAGTGGAAAATTTTTCACGCATTAAGAAATCACTTAAAATTCTATTTTATTCTTTGTTCACACACTAAAATTTTTGCTTTTTAATTAATTCACTAACAAAATGAAGTTCAAATGAAAATTTATTTAAAATTACGCATTGAAAATACTAAACGGCACAAAAATAAAATTCTAAATGACATTTTTCTAAGAAACATAGGAAGTATGTTTTCTAAGTGAAGATCATAAACAAAATTAATTAGTTTCTATCGTAGTGGTATACATTTAACTAAAACAAAAAAAACTATCCAATTACATTATTAAATACAGAATTTATTAACATTAATGGTTTTAAAAATAGTATTAACGTTAAAGTGACAAAAATTATCAGTTACGTGTTCTCTAAGGCACATCTTCAATATCCCACAACATACCCATCTACATTATTTTATAAATTATTCTTTAAGACGTTGGATTTCTTCAGCCAAAGCCAAATGGATTGTATCATGACAATAATAAGCAACCTGCAAGAATCCTATTTCCACCAAAGCCATCATACATTGGATAGCAACTTGCTAAAAATATATTTCGAATAAAACCCATATCATATATACATACAACCTACGGCAACCAAACATAACTTAAAGTTTTCCAAGTTCCATGTGGTTAAAATGTCTTCTGAATGTTGGATATCTTGATATTGATTTGGGCATCCTTGAAGCTTTTGAAACAAAACCGAACACAGGTTAAAGCGAAACAACATTCATTTACATGTGAAGTTTTTATTATATGCTTACCTGCGAGCTTAGTTGTCAGCTTTTCTTAGTTCCTGTCAAATGAAGAGAATTAGAGCTTTTACGTCTCTCTTAATCTCCAAACAGCAATACCAACTTTCCAAGGTACTCTTATTCTTCAGATAGGTTTGCTGCTTCAGCCTGGTATTTAATGATAAGAAACGGATTCGAAAACCAATCAAAGATGGTCTTTTGGGAAGATTATTTGTAGTTATCTCCCTTACAATGTCATCTACATGAAAATGCACAACATTTATGATTCAGAGAATCTCTAAAGATACGGTTCGTGTAACCATATTGCAAGGTACCGAGCAACAAACCGGTGGAACTGGATTTGATATAGCGTAGAATCTCGCTAAGAAGGGAATAAGCGGGTAAGGCAATGATGACGACTTGCCTGCCTTTGTTATACTTGGCTTCTTTGATGTTGTTTGAGTATATAATCCTTTCATTACCATAATCTCCACGCCTACATTCCACAAAATGAGCATCCAGCTGCAAAAACCATAAAAAGATTTTAGACAATAGTAACAAATAAACAGTCAAGTTAAACAGTCAAGTTAAACAGTATTAGAGAGACTCTTGAGAACATCAAGTGGTTTCAGGTCAACCATTGGGCCCTTGTTTGATCCTTTTCTTGATGGACTTGTCTTGAAAGACCACCAGAAAACGCCGAAGTACCACTTCCGCTTTGGCCTTTAAACTCCCTATTGCTCATATCAATTAAACTATTTACAAATTGCAGCATACCTGAACGCCTTTGTGACCATCATTTATCTAATATACTGGCGAAGTGACCAAACTTTGAGGGAAGAGACGTTGGAGTCCACTGGCGAGGACGGTAGAATATGTATACGATGGCGGATACTGCAGCTATTTGGCAGAGCACTGAGCTGCAAATCCTTTTTTCTTATCCAAGGAACCGGTGTTGGACTTGCAGTATTTCACTAAAAAGTTTAGGCTTCAGTATATAGAGCGTTTAACGTAAAACTCAATATTTTCGTAAGGGGTTAACACATAGATTTTGAGAAAAATTCAAAAAATATAACAATATTGCTTTAATGCATAGTTGTCTCCTCTATTAATATATGGTGATGGTCAAAGAGGTTTGTAACCTTTGTTGTCTCCATTTCTCTAGAAAATAGCGATTTTATAATGGTTAGTCCATTAATTTAGGGAGATTATGAAATTTTACTAAATAAATTAAAAAAAAAATTGAACGATGTTCATGTACCAGGAAAGAGAGTTTAGCATACATTAATACGAATGTAGAATATGGTTAAAAATTTTTAAACAACACTAAAGATTATAGGATTCAGTATATACCAAAATTTAATATTTTTGTAGGTTAACACATAGATTTTGAGATAATTTCAAAAAATGTGACAATATTATTTTAATTCATAGTTTCATCCTACACTAATATATGATGATGTTGAAAGAGGTTTAGACTTTAGAGTCTTTGTTGTCTCCGTCTTTCAAGAAAATAGCGATTTTGTAGTTATTCACTTTTTTAGATAGTATTATGAAATTTTACTAATTAATTGATAAAAAATTAGAACGATTCCAATATACCATAAAAGAGAGTTTAACATACATTAATACAAATTTAGAATGTCTTTAGAAAATTTAGAACAACAATAAAAAGTATAAATTCAGTATATAGAGCGTTTAACTTAAAACTCAATATTTTCGTAGACACATAGATTTTGAGAAAAATTCAAAAAATATAATAATATTGCTTTAATGCATAGTTGCCTCATGTACTAATATATGATGATGGTCAAAGAGGTTTGGAACCGTTGTTGTCTCCATTTCTTTAGAGAATTGCGATTTCATATTGGTTAATCCACTAATATATAGAGTATATGAAACTTTACTATATTAATTTATAAAAAAATTGAACGATGCTCATTTACCATGAAAGAGAGTTTAGCATACATTAATACAAATGTAGAATGTGGTTAGAAATTTTGAAAAAACACTAAAGATTATAGGCTTCAGTATATAAAACATTTACCAAAATTCAATATTTTTGTAGGGGAACACAAAGATTTTGAGAAAAATTTCAAAAAATATGACAATATTGTTTTAATGCATAGTTGCATCCTTCACTAACATATGATGATGTTGAAAGAGTTTTGGAGCCTTTGTTGTCTCCGTTTTTAAGAAACTAGTCATTTTATAGTGGTTATTCTACTGATTTTGGGAGTATTATGAAGTTTTACTAAGATAATTAATAAAAAATTATAACGATTCTCATATACCATGAAAGAGAGTTTAAAATACATTAATAAAACTGTATAATATTGTTAGAAATTTTAAAACAACACTAAAAAGTTTAGGCTTCAGTATATAGAGCGTTTAACATAAAATTCAATATTTTCGTAGGGGTACACATAGATTTTGAGAAAAATTCAAAAAATATAACACATATTGCTTTAATGCATAGTTGCCTCCTGTACTAATATATGGTGATGGTCAAAGAGGTTTGGAACTTTTGTTGTCTTTATTTCTCTAGAGAATAGTGATTTTATAATGGTTAGTCCACTAATTTAGGGAGAATATGAAATTTACTAAATAATTTATAAAAAAATTGAACGATGCTCATGTACCATGAAAGAGAGTTTAACATACATAAATATAAATGTACAATGTGGGTTAGAAAAATTAAAACAACACTAAAGATTATGGGGGTTCAGTATATAAATCATTTTACCAAAATTCAATATTTTTGTAGAGTCACATAGATTTGAGAAAATGTCAAAAAATATGACAATATTGTTTTAATGCATAGTTGCTTTCTATACTAATATATGGTGATTTTGAAAGAGGTCTAGAGCCTTTTTTGTGTCCGCTTTTCAAGAAAGTAGTGATGTTGTAGTGATTATTCCACTGATTAAGATAGTATTATAAAGTTTTACTAATTAATTGATAAAAAATTAAAACTATTTCCATATACCATAAAATAGAGTTAAACATAAATTAATACAAATGTAGAATGTGGTTAGAAATTTAAAATAACACTAAAAAGTTTAGGCTTCAGTATATAGAGCGTTTAACGTAAAACTCAATATTTTCGTAGGGGTTAACACATAGATTTTGAGAAAACTCAAAAATATAACAATATTGCTTTAATGCATAATTTCCTTTGTTCTAATATATGATGATTGTCAAAGAGTTTTGGAACCTTTGTTGTCTCCATTTCTATAGAGAATTGTGATTTTATCATGGTTAGTCCACTAATTTAGGGAGTATATGAAATTTTACTAAATTAATTTATAAAAAATATTAAACGATGCTCATGCACCATGAAAGAGAGTTTAGCATACATTAATACAAATGTAGAATGTGGTTATAAATTTTAAAACAACACTAAATATTAGAGGTTTCAGTATATAAAGCATTTACCAAAATTCAATATTTTTGTAGAGTAACACATAGATTTTGAGAAAATTTCAAAAAATATGAAAATATTTTTAATGCATAGTTGCATTCTACACCAATATATGATGATATTGAATGAGGTTTAGAGCCTTTGTTGTCCCTGTTTTTCATGAAAATAGCGATTTTGTAGTGACTATTCCACTGATTTAGGGAGTATTATGAATTTTTACTAATTAATTGATAAAAAATTATAACGATTCCCATATACCTTGAACGAGAGTTTAACATAAATTAATAAAATGTAGAATGTGGTTAGAAATTTTAAAATAACACTAAAAAGTTTAGGCATTAGTATATAGAGTGTTATGTTAACACATAGATTTTGAGATAAATTCAAAAAATATAACAATAGTGCTTTAATGCTTAGTTGCCTCATGTACTAATATATGGTGATGGTCAAAGAGGTTTGGAACCTTTGCTGTATTTATTTCTCTAGAGAATAGCGATTTTATAATGGTTAGTTCACTAATTTAAGGAGTATATGAAATTTTACTAAATTAATTTATAAAAAAATTGAACGATGCTCATGTACCATGAAAGAGAGATTAACATACATTATACAAATGTAGAATGTGGTTAGAATATTTAAAAAACAACACTAAATATTATAGAGTTCAGTATATAAAGCATTTACAAAAATTCAATATTTTTGTAGGGGTTAACAGATAGATTTTGAGAAAATTTCAAAAAAATATGACAATATTGTGTTAATGCATAGTTGCTTCCTAAACTAATATATGATGATGTTGAAAGAGGTTTAGAGCCTTTGTTGTCTCCGTTTTCAAGAAAATAGCGATTTTGTAGTGAATATTCCACCGATTTAGGGAGTATTATGAAGTTTTATTAAACTAATTGACAAAGCATTATAACGATTCCTATATACCAAGAAAGAGAGTTTAACATATATTAATACAAATGTAGAATTTGGTTAGAAATTTTAAAACACACTAAAAAGTTTAGGCTTCAGTATATAGAGCGTTTAATGTAAAACTCAATATTTTCGTAGGGGTTAACACATAGATTTTGAGATAAATTCAAAAAATATAACAATATTGCTTTAATGCATAGTTGACTCATGTACTAATATATGGTGATTGTCAAAAAGGTTTGAAACCTTTCTTATCTCCATTTCTCCTAAAAATAGCGATTTTATAATGGTTAGTCTACTAATTTAGGGAGTATATGAAATTTTACAAAATTAATTTATAAAAAATATTGAACGATGCTCAAGCACCATGAAAGAGAGTTTAGCATACATTAATACAAGTGTAGAATGTGGTTAGAAATTTTAAAACAACACTAAAGATTATAGGGTTCAGTATATAAAGCATTTACCAAAATTCAATATTTTGTAGAGGTTTTAACACATAGATTTTGAGAAAATTCAAAAAATATGACAATATTGTTTTAATGCATAGATGCTACCTACACTATTATATGATGATGTTAAAAGAGGTTTTGAGTTTTTGTTGTCTCCGTTTTCAAGAAAATCGGGATTTTATAGTGGTTATTCCACCGATTTAGGGAGTTCTACGAAGTTTTACTAAATTAAATGATAAAAAATGATAACGATTCCCTGAAGGAGAGTTTAAAATAAATTAATACAAATGTAGAATGTGGTTAGAAATTTTAAAACAACACTAAGATGTCTACGCTTTAGTATATAAAGCATTTAACGTAAAACTCAATATTTTCGTTGGGTTAACATCTAGATTTTGAGAAAAATTCAAAAAATATAACAATATTTCTTTAATGCATAGTTTCCTCCTCTACTAATATACAGTGATGGTCAAAGAGGTTTGGAACCTTTGTTGTCGTCATTTCTTTAGAGATTAGCGATTTATAATGGTTAGTCCACTAATTTAAGGAGTATATGAAATTTTACAAAATTAATTTATAAAAAAATTGAACGATGCTCATGTACCATACGAGAGAGTTTAGCATACATTAATACAAATGTAGAATGTAGTTAGAAATTTTAAAACAACACTAAAGGTTATAGGGTTCAGTATATAAAGCATTTACCAAAATTCAATATTTTCGTAGGGTTAACACATAGATTTTGAGATTTTTTTTTTTTAAATATGAAAATATTGTTTAATTCATAGTTGCATCTTACACTAATATATGATGATGTTGAAAGAGGTTTAGAGCATTTGTTGTGTCCGTTTTTCAAGACAATAGCGATGATTATTCCACTGATTAAAATAGTATTATGTAGTTTTACTAATTAATTGATAAAATATTTGAACGATTCCCATATACCATAAAAGAGAGTTTAACAAAATTAATACAAATGTAAAAGTGGTTAGAAACAATACTAAAAAGTTTAGGCTTCAGTATATAAAGCGTTTAACGTAAAACTCAATATTCGTAGGGGTTAACACATAGATTTTGAGAAAAATTCAAAAAATATAACAATATTGCTTTAATGCATAGTTGTCTCCTATACTAATATATGATGATGGTCAAAGAGGCTTGGAACCTTTGTTGTCTCAATTTCTCTAGAGAATAACGATTTTATAATGGCTAGTCCACTAATTTAGGAAGTATATGAAGTCTTATTAAATTAACATTTTTAAAAAATTGAACGATGTTCATGCACCATAAAAGAGAGTCTAACATACATTAATACAAATGCAAAATGTGGTTAGAAATTTTAAAACAACACTAAAGATTATAGGCTTCAGTATATAAAGCATTTACCAAATTCAATATTTTTGTAGGGGTTAACAGATAGATTTTGAAAAAATTTCAAAAAATATGACAATATTTTTTTTTGTGTATAGTTGCATCATGCACTAACATATAATGATGTTGAAGGAGGTTTGGAGCCTTTGTTGTCTCCGTTTTTCAAGAAAACAACGACTTTATAGGGTTATTCCACCGATTTAGGGAGTATTATGAAGTTTTACTAAATTAATTGATAAAAAATTATAACGATTCTCATATACCATGAAAGAGAGTTTAACATACATTAATACAAATGTAGAATGTGGTTAGAAATTTTAAAACAACACTAAATTGTTTAGGCTTCAGTATATAGAGCGTTTAACGTAAAACTCAATATTTTCGTAGGTAACACATAGATTTTGAGAAAAATTCAAAAAATATAAAAATATTGCTTTACTGCATAGTGGCCTCCCTTGCTAATATATGATGATGGTCAAAGAGGTTTGGAACATTTGTTGTCTCCATTTCTCTAGGGAATAGCGATTTTTAATGGTTAGTCCACTAATTTAGGGAGAATATGAAGTCTTACTAAATTAACTTATAAAAAAATTGAACGATGTTCATGCACCATAAAAGAGAGTTTAGCATACATTAATAAAAATGTAGAATGTGGTAAGAAATTTTAAAACAACACTAAAGATTATAGGCTTCAGTATATAAAGCATTTACCAAAATTCAATATTTTGTAGGGGTTAACAGATAGATTTTGAAAAAACTTCAAAAAATATGACAATATTGTTTTTTCGCATAGTTTCATCATGCACTAACATATGGATGTTGAAGGAGGTTTGGAGCGTTTGTTGTCTCCGTTTTTCAAGAAAATAACGACTTTATAGTTGTTATTCCACCGATTAATGGAGTATTATGAAGTTTAACTAAATTAATTGATACAAAATTATAACGATTCCCATATACCATGAAAGAGAGTTTAACATACATTAATACAAATGTAGAATGTGGTTAGAAATTTTAAAACAACACTAAAATGTTTAGGCTTCAGTATAGAGCGTTTAACGTAAAACTCAATATTTTCGTAAGGGGTTAAACTGATAGATTTTGAGAAAAATTAAAAAATATATACAATATTGATTTAATGCATAGTTGCCTCCTGTACTAATATATGATGATGGTCAAAGAGGTTTGGAACCTTGGTTGTCTTCATTTCTTTAGAGAATAGCGATTTCATAATGGTTAGTCCACTAATTTAGGGAGTATATGAAGTTTTACTAAATTAACTTATAAAAAATATTGAAAGGTACTCATGCACCATGAACGATAGTTTTGCATACATTAATGAAAATGTAGAATGTGGTTAGAAACTTTAAAACAACACTAAAAATTATAGGCGTCAGTATATAAAGTATTTACAAAAATTCAATATTTTCTTAACACTTAGATTTCGAGAAAATTTCAAAAATATGAAAATATTGTTTTAATGCATAGTTGCATCCTACACTAATATATATATGATGAAAGAGGAAAGAGTTTAGAGCATTTGTTTTCTCCGTTTTTCAAGAAAATAGAGATTTGTAGTGGTTATTCCACCGATTTAGGGAGTATTATGAAGTTTTACTAAACTAATTGATAAAAAATTATAACGATTCCCATATACCAAGAAAAGAGAGTTTAACGTACATTAATACAAATGTAGAATGTGGTTAGAAATGGTAAAACAACACTAAAATGTTTAAGCTTAAGTATATATAACGTTTAACGTAAAACTCAATATTTTCGTGGGGGGTTGGTTAACACATAGATTTTGAGAAAATTTCAAAAAATATAACAATATTGCTTTAATGCATAGTTGCCTCCTGTACTAATATTTGGTGATGGTCAAAGAGGTTTAGATCCTTTATTTTATTTATTTCTCTAGAGAATAGTAATTTTATAATGGTTAGTCCACTAATTTTGAGAATATATGAAGTTTTACTAAATTAACTTATAAACAAATTGAACGATGTTATGCACCATGAAAGATTGTTTAGCATACATTAATAAAAATGTAAAATGTGGTTAGAAATTTTAAAACAACACTAAAAATTATATGTTTCAGTATATAAAACATTTACTAAAATTCAATATTTTTGTAGGGATTAACACATAGATTTTGAGAAAATTTCAAAAAATAGGACAATATTGTTTAAATGCATAGTTGCATATATGATGATGTTGAAAGAGGTTTGAAACCTTTGTTGTCTTCGTTTTTCAAGAAAATAACGACTTTATAGTGGTTATTCCACCGATTTAGGAATTATTATGAAGTTTTACTAAATTAATTGATAAAAAATTATAACGATTCCCATACACCATGAAAGAGAGTTTAAAATACATTAATACAAATGTAGAACATGGTTAGAAATTTTAAAAACAACACTAAAATGTTTAAGCAAGTATATAGAGCGTTTAACGTAAACGCAATATTTTCGTAGGGCTCAAAACATAGATTTTGAGAAAAATTCAAAAATATAACAATTTTCTTTAATGCATATTTGCCTCATGTACTAATATATGATGATTGTAAAAAAGGTTTGAAACCTTTGTTGTCTCTATTTCTTTAGCGAATAGCGATTTTTAGGCCACTAATTTAGGGAGTATATGAAGTTTTACTAAATTAACTTGTAAAAATATTGAACGATGCTCATGCACCATGAAAAAGAATTTTGCCTACATTAATACAAATGTAGAATGTTGTTAGAAATTTTAAAAAACACTAAAAGATTATAGGCTTCAGTGTATAAAGCATTTATCAAAATTCAATATTGTTTTAGAGGTTAACACATAGATATTGAGAAAATTTCAAACAAATATGACAATATTGTTTTAATGCATAGTTGCATCCTACACTAATATATGATGATGTTGAAAGAGGTTTAGAGCCTTTGTTTTCTCCGTTTTTCAGAAAAATAGCGATTTTGTAGTGGTTATTCCACTTATTTAGGGAGTATTACGAAGTTTTACTAAACTAATTGATAAAAAATTATAACGATTCCCATATACCAAGAAAGAGAGTTTAACATACATTAATACAAATAGAATGTGGTTAGAAATGGTAAAACAATACTAAAATATTTAGGCTTTAGTATAGGACGTTTAACGTAAAACTCAATATCTTCGTAGGGGGATAGGTAAACACATAGATTTTGAGAAAAATTCAAAAAATATATCAATATTGCTTTAATGCATAGTTGCCTCCTGTACTAATATATGGTGACGGTCAAAGAGGTTTAGAACCTTTGTTGTCTTTATTTCTCTAGAGAATTGTGATTTTATAATGGTTAGTCCACTAATTTAGGGAGTATATGAAGTTTTACTAAATTAACTTATAAACAAAATTGAACGATGTTCATGCACCATGAAAGAGAGTTTAGCATACATTAATACAAATGTAGAATGTGGTTAGAAATTTCAAAACAACACTAAAAATTATAGGTTTCAGTATATAAAGCATTTACTAAAATTCAATATTTTTGTACGGGGTTGGTTAAAAAATAGATTTTGGGAAAATTTCAAAAAATATGATAATATTGTTTTAATGCATATATGATGATGTTGAAAGAGGTTTGGATAAGAAAATAATGTTTATAGTGGTTATTCCACTGATTTAGGGAGTATTATGAAGCTTTACTAAATTAATTGATAAAAAATTATAACGATTCCCATATACCATGAAAGAGAGTTTAACATACATTAATAAAATGTAGAATGTGGTTAGAAATTTTAAAACAACACTAAAATGTTTAGGCTTCAGTATATAGAGCGTTTAACGTAAAACTCAATATTTTTCGTATGGGTTGGTTAACACATAGATTTTGAGAAAAAGTTTAAAATATAACAATATTGCTTTAGCGCATAGTTGCCTCCTGGAATAATATATTATGATGGTCAAAGAGGTTTGAAACCTTTTTTGTCTCCATTTCTTTAGAGAATAGCGATTTCATAATGGTTATACCACTAATTTAGGGAGTATATGAAGTTTTACTAAATTAACTTATAAAAAATATTGAACGATGCTCATGCACCATGAAAGAGAGGTTAGCATACATTAATACATATGTAGAATGTGGTTAGAAATTTTAAAACAACACTAAAAATTATAGGTTTCAGTATATAAAACATTTACTAAAATTCAATATTTTTTAAGGGGTTAAACACATAGATTTTGAGAAAATTTAAAAAATATGACAATATTGTTTTAATGCATAGTTGCATATATGATGATGTTGAAAGAGGTTTGGAACATTTGCTGTCTTCGTTTTGCAAGAAAATAACGACTTTATAGTGGTTATTCCACCGATTTAGGGAATATTATGAAGTTTTACTAAATTAATTGATAAAAAATTATAACGATTTTCATACTTCCTGAAAGAGAGTTTAACATACATTAATACAAATGTAGAATGTGGTTAGAAATTTTAAAACAACACTAAAATGTTTAGGTTTCAGTATATAGAGCGTTTAACGTAAAACTGAATATTTTCGTAGGGGTTAACACATAGATTTTGAGAAAAATTAAAAAAATAAACAATATTTCTTTAATGCATATTTACCTCATGTACTAATATATGATGATTGTCAAAGAGGTTTGGAACCTTTGTTGTTTCTATTTCTTTAGAGAATAGCGATTTCATAGAGGTTAATCCACTAATTTAGGGAGTATATGAAGTTTTACTAAGTTAACTTATAAAAATTTTTGAACGATGCTCATGCACCATGAAAAAAAATGTAGCATAAATTAATACAAATTTAGAATGTGATTAGATATTTTAAAACAACACTAAAGATTATAGGCATCAGTATATAAAACATTTACCAAAATTCAATATTTTTTAGAGGTTAACACATTGATTTTGAGAAAATTTCTAAAAATATGACAATATTGTTTTCGTGCAGAGTTACATCATGCACTAACATATGATGATGTTGAAGGAGGTTTGGAGCCTTTGTTGTCTCCGTTTTTAAGAACATAAAGACTTTATAGTGGTTATTCCACCGATTTAAGGAGTATTTTGAAGTTTTACTAAACTAATTGATAAAAAATTATAATGATTCCCATATACAAAGAAAAAGAGTTTAACATACATTAATACAAATGTAGAATGTGGTTAGAAATTTTAAAACAACACTAAAATGTTTAGGCTTTAGTATATAGAACGTTTAACGTAAAACTCAATATTTTCGTAAGGGTGTTAACACATAGATTTTCAGAAAAAAATCAAAAATATAACAAAATTGCTTTATGCATAGTTGCCTCTGTACTAATATATGGTGATGGTCAAAGAGGTTTGAAACCTTTGTTGTCTTCATTTCTCTAGTGAATAGTGATTTTATAATGGTTAGTCCACTAATTTAGGGAGTATATGAAGTTTTACTAAATTAACTTATAAACAAATTTAACGATGTTCAATGAAAGAGAGTTTAGCATACATTAATACAAATGTAGAATGTTGTTAGAAATTTTAAAACAACACTAAAAATTATAGGTTTCCGTATATAAGACATTTACCAAAATTCAATATTTTTGTAGGGGTTAACACATAGATTTTGAGAAAATTTCAAAAAAATGACAATATTGTTTCAATGAATATTTGCATATATGATGATGTTGAAAGAGGTTTGGAGCCTTTGTTGTCTTTGTTTTTCAAGAAAATAACGACTTTATAGTGGTTATTCCACCGATTTAGGGAGTATTATAAAGTTTTACTAAATTAATTGATAAAAAAATATAACCCTTCTCATATACCAAGAAAGAGAGTTTAACATACATTAAAACAAATGTATAATGTGGTTAGAAATTTTAACAATACTAAAATGTTTAGGCTTCAGTATATAGAGCGTTTAACGTAAAACTCAATATTTTCGTAGGAGTTAACACGTAGATTTTGAGAAAATTCAAAAATATAACAATATTGCTTTAATGCATAGTTGCCTCCGGTACTAATATATGGTGATGGTCAAAGAGGTTGAAACCTTTGTTGTCTTCATTTCTCTAGAGAATGGCTATTTTATAATGGTTAGTCAACTAATTTATGGAATATATGAATTTTACAAATTAATTAATAAAAATTAAACGATGCTCATGTACCATTGAAGAGTGTTTACCATACATTAATACAAATGTAGAATGTGTTAGAATTTTTAAAACATCACTAAAGATTATATGGTTCAGTATATAAAGCATTTACCAAAATCATTATTTTGTAAGGGTTAACACTTAGATTTTGAGAAATTTTTTTAAAATATGACAACGTTTTTTTAATATATAGTTGCATCCTGCACTAACATATTATGATGTTGAAAGAATTTTGGAGCTTTTGTTGTCTCCGTTTTTCAAGAAAATTGCCATTTTATAGTGGTTATTCCACCGATTTTGGAAGTATTATGAAGTTTTACTAAAATAATTAATGAAAAATTATAACGATTCACATATACAATAAAAAGAGTTTAAAACATTAATACAAATGTAGAATGTGGTTAGAAATTTTAAAACAACACTAAAATTTAGGCTTCAGTATATAAAGCGTTTAACGTAAAACTCAATATTTTCGTAGGGGTTAGTTAACACATAGATTTTGAGAAAATTCAAAAAATATAATAATATTGCTTTAATGCATAGTTGCCTTCTGGAATAATATATTATGATGGTCAAAGAGGTTTGGAACCTTGTTGTCTCCATTACTTTAGAGAATAGCGATTTCATAATGGTTAGTCCACTAATTTAGGGAGTATATAAAGTTTTACTAAATTAGCTTATAAAAAATATTGAACGATGCTCATGCACTATGAAAGAGAGTTTAGCATACATTAATCCAAATGTATAATGTGGTTATAAATTTTAAAACAACACTAAAGATTGTAGGCTTCAATATATAAAACATTTACCAAAATTCAATATTTTTTTAGAGGTTAACACATAGATTTTGAGAAAATTTTGAAAAATATGAGAATATTGTTTTAATGCGTAGTTGCATCCTACACTAATATATGATAATGTTGAAAGAGGTTTAGAGCCTTTGTTTTCTCTGATTTTCAAGAAAATAGCGATTTTGTAGTGGTTATTCCGCCGATTTAGGGAGTATTATGAAGTTATACTAAACTAATTGATAAAAAATTATAAGGATTCCCATATACCAATAAAGAGAGTTTAATATACATTAAAATAAATGTAGAATGTGGTTAGAACTTTAAAAACAACACTAAAATGTTTAGGCTTTAGTATATAAAACGTTTAACGTAAAACTCAATATTTTCATAGGGGTTAACACATAGATTTTTAGAAAAATTTAAAAAATATAACAATATTTCTTTAATGCATATTGTCTCCCGTACTAATATATGGTGATGGTCAAAAAGGTTTGAAACCTTTGTGGTCTTCATTTCTCTTGTGAATAGTAATTTTATAATGGTTAGTCCACTAATTTAGGGAGTATATTAAATTTTACTAAATTAATTTATTAAAAACTTTAACGATGCTCATGTACCGTTAAAGAGAGTTTAGCATAAATTAATAGAAATTTAGAATGTGGTTTGAAATTTTAAACAATACTAAAGATTATATGGTTCAGTGTATAAAACATTTACAAAGATTCAATATTTTGTGTAGGGGTTAGACATAGATTTTGACAAAAATTCAAAAATATGACAATATTGTTTTAATGCATATTTTCATCATGCACTAACATATGATGATGTTGAAAGAGGCTTGGAGCCTTTGTTGTCTCCGTTTTTCAAGAAAATAAAGATTTTAAAGTGGTTATTCTACCGATTTAGAAAATATTATGAAGTTTTACTAAATTAATTGATAAAAAGTTCATAATGATTCCCATATAACATGAAAGTGAGGTTTACATACATTAATATAAATGTAGAATGTGGTTAGAAATTTTACAACAACACTAAGTTTAGGCTTAGTATATAAAGCGTTTAATATAAAACTCAATATTTATGTTGGGTTAACACCTAGATTTTGAAGCAAAATTCAAAAAACTATAATAATATTGCTTTAATGCATAGTGTCATCTTGTACTAATATAAGGTGATGATCAAAGAGGTTTGGAACCTTTGTTGTCTTCATTTCTTTAGAGAATATCGATATTATAATGGTTAGTTCACTAATTTAGGGAGTATATGAAATTTTACTATTAATTTATAAAAAATTGAACGATACTCATGTACCATGAAAGAGAGTTTAACATACATTAATACAAATGTAGAATGTGGTTAGAAATTTTAAAACAACACTAAAGCTTATAGTAGGTATAGTATAAAACATTTACCAAAATTCAATATTTTTGTAGAGGTTAATACATAGATTTTGAGAAAAATTCAATGCATAGTTGCATCCTACACTAATATATGATGATGTGAAAGAGGTTTAGAGCCTTTGTTGTGTCCGTTTTTCAAGAAAATAGAGATGATTATTCCACTGATTAAGATAGTATTATGTAGTTTTACTAATTAATTGATAAAAAAATTGAACGATTTCCATATACCATAAAAGAGAGTTTAACATACATTAATATAAATTTAGAATAGAAATTTTAAAACAACACTAAAAAGTTTAAGCTTCAGTATGTAGAGCGTATAACGTAAAACTCAATATTTTTGTAGGGGTTAGTTAACACATAAATTTTGGAAAAATTCAAAAAATATAACAATATTGCTTTAATGCATAGTTGCCTCCTGGACTAATATATTACGATGGTCAAAGAGGTTTGGAACCTTTGTTGTCTCCATTTCTTTAGAGAATAACGATTTCATAATGGCTAGTCCACTAATTTAGGGAGTATATGAAAATTTACTAAATTAACTTATAAAAAATATTGAACGATGCTCATGCACCATGAAAGAGAGTTTTGCATACAGTAATACAAATGTAGAATGTGCTTATAAATTTTAAAGCAACACTAAAGATTATTGACTTCAGTATATAAACATTTACCAAAATTCAATATTTTTTTAGAGGTTAACACATAGATTTTTAGAAAATTTCAAAAAATATGAGAATATTGTTTTAATGTATAGTTGCATCCTCCTACACTATATATGATGACATTGAAAGAGGTTTAGAGCCTTTGTTTTCTCTGGTTTTCAAGAAAATAGCGATTTTGTATTGGTTATCTCGCCGATTTAGGGAGTATTATGAAGTTTTACTAACTAATTGATAGAAAATTATAACGATTCCCATATATCAAGAAAGAGAGTTTAACATACATTAATACAAATGTAGAATGTGGTTAGAATTTAAAACAACACTAAAATGTTTAGATTTTAGTATATAAAACGTTTAACGTAAAACTAAATATTTTCGTAGGGGGGGTTAACACATCGATTTTTAGAAAAAAAAAAATATAACAATATTTCTTTAATGCATAGTTGCCTCCCGTACTAATATATGGTGATGGTCAAAAAAGTTTGAAACTTTTGTTGTCTTCATTTCTCTTGTGAATAGTAATTTTATAATGGTTAGTCCACTAATTTAGGGATTTTATGAAATTTTACTAAATTAATTTATTAAAAATTTAACGATGCTCATGTACCGTTAAAGAGAGTTTAGCATAAATTAATAGAAATTTAGAATGTGGTTTGAAATTTTAAAACAATACTAAAGATTATATGGTTCAGTTATAAAAATTTACCAAAATTCAATATTTTTGTAGGGGTTAACACATAGATTTTGACAAAATTTCAAAAAATATGAAAATATTGTTTTAATGCATATTTGCATTATGCACTAACATATGATGATGTTGAAAGAGGCTTGGAGCCTTTGTTCTCCGTTTTTCAAGAAAATAACGATTTATAGAGGTTATTCCACCGATTTAGGAATATTATAAATTTTACTAAATTAATCGATAAAAAATTATAACGATTCCCATATAACATGAAAGAGAGGTTAACAAACATTAATACAAATATAGAATGTGGTTAGAAATTTTAAAACAACACTAATTTTAGGCTTCAGTATATAAAGCGTTTTAATAAAACTCAATATTTATGTTGGGGTTAACACCTAGATTTTGAAACAAAATTCAAAAAATATAATAATATTGCTTCAATGCATAGTGTCATCTTGTACTAATATATGGTGATGGTCAAAGAGGTTTGGAACCTTTGCTGTCTCTATTTCTTTAGAGAATAGCGATTTCATAGAGGTTAATCCTAATTTAGGGAGTATATGAAGTTTTACTAAGTTAACTTATAAAAATATTGAACGATGCTCATGCACCATGAAAAAAAATGTAGCATACATTAATACAAATTTAGAATGTGATTAGATATTTTAAAACAACACTAAAGATTATAGGCTTCAGTATATAAGCATTTACCAAAATTCAATATTTTTAGAGGTTAACACATTGACTTTGAGAAAATTTCTAAAAATATGACAATATTGTTTTTGTGCAGAGTTACATCATGCACTAATATATGATGATGTTGAAGGAGGTTTGAAGCCTTTGTTGTCTCCGTTTTTAAGAACATAACGACTTTTATATGGTTATTCCACCGATTTAAGGAGTATTTTGAAGTTTTACTAAACTAATTGATAAAAATTAAAATGATTCCCATATACAAGAAAAAGAGTTTAACATACATTAATACAATGTAGAATGTGTTTAGAAATTTTAAAACAACACTAAAATGTTTAGGCTTTTGTATATAGAACATTTAACGTAAAACTCAATATTTTCGTAGGGGGTTAACACATAGATTTTCAGAAAAAATTCAAAATATAACAATATTGCTTTAATGCATAGTTGTCTCCTGTACTAATATATGGTGATGGTCAAAGAGGTTTGAAACCTTTGTTGTCTTCATTTCTTTAGTGAATAGTGATTTTATAATGGTTAGTCCACTAATTTAGGAGTATATGAAGTTTTACTAAATTAACTTATAAACAATATTTAACGATGTTCAATGAAAGAGAGATTAGCATACATTAATACAAATGTAGAATTTAAAAAATAAACAATATTGCTTTAGCGCATAGTTTCCTCCTGGAATAATATAGTATGATGGTCAAAGAGGTTTGAAACCTTTTTTGTCTCCATTCTTTAGAGAATAGCGATTTCATAATGGTTATACCACTAATTTAGGAAGTATATGAAGTTTTACCAAAATAACTTATAAACAATATTTAACGATGTTCAATGAAAGAGAGTTAATCATACATTAATACAAATGTAGAATGTGGTGAGAAATTTGAAAACAACACTAAAAATTATAGGTTTCAGTATATAAAACATTTACCAAAATTCAATATTTTTGTAGGGGTTAACACATAGATTTTGACAAAATTTCAAAAAAAATGACAATATTGTTTTAATGAATATTTGCATATATGATGATGTTGAAAGAAGTTTGGAGCCTTTGTTGTCTTCCTTTTTCAAGAAAATAACGACTTTATAGTGGTTATTCCAACGATTTAGGGAGTATTATAAAGTTTTACTAAATTAATTGATAAAAAATTATAACCCTTCTCATATACCAAGAAAGAGAGTTTAACATACATTAAAACAATATAGAATGTGGTTAGAAATTTAAAACAACACTAAAATGTTTAGGCTTCAGTATATAGAGCGTTTAACGTAAAACTCAATATTTTTGTAGGAGTTAACACATAGATTTTGAGAAAAATTCAAAAAATATAACAATATTGCTTTAATGCATAGTTACCTCCGGTACTAATATATGGTGATGGTCAAAGAGGTTGGAACCTTTGTGTCTTCATTTCTCTAGAGAATGGCGATTTTATAATGGTTAGTCCACTAATTTATGGAATATATAAAATTTTACAAAATTAATTATAAAAATTAAACAATGCTCATGTACCGTTGAAGAGTGTTTACCATACATTAATACAAATGTAGAATACGGTTAGAATTTTTAAAACATCACTAAAGATTATAGGGTTCAGTAAATAAAGCATTTACCAAATTTCATTATTTTTTTAGAGGTTAACACTTAGATTTTGAGAAAATTTTTAAAAAATATGACAATGTTTTTTTAATACATAGTTGCATCCTGCACTAACATATTATGATGTTGAAAGAATTTTGGAGCTTTTGTTGTCTCCGCTTTTCAAGAAAATTGTCATTTTATAGTGGTTATTCCATCGATTTTGGAAGTATTATGAAGTTTTACTAAATTAATTATTGAAAAATTATAACGATTCACATATACCATGAAAAAGAATGTAAAATACATTAATACAAATGTAGAATGTGGTTAGAAATTTAAAACAACACTAAAATGTTTAGGCTTCAGTATATAAAGCGTTTAACTTAAAACTCAATATTTTCGTAAGGGTTAGTTAAACACATAGATTTTGAGAAAAATTTAAAAATATAACAATATTGCTTTAATGCATAGTTGCCTTCTGGACTAATATATTATGATGGTCAAAGAGGTTTGGAACCTTTGTTGTCTCCATTTCTTTAGAGAATAACGATTTCATAATTGTTAGTCCACTAATTTAGGGAGTATATTAAGTTTTACTAAATTAACTTATAAAAAATATTGAACGATGCTCATGCACCATGAAAAAGAGTTTAGCATACATTAATCCAAATGTATAATGTGGTTATAAATTTTAAAACAACACTAAAGATTATAGGCTTCAATATATAAAACATTTACCAAAATTCAATATTTTTTTAGAGGTTAACACATAGATTTTGAGAATATTGTTTTAATGCATAGTTGAATCCTACACTAATATATGATAATGTTGAAAGAGGTTTAGAGCCTTTGTTTTCTCTGATTTTCAAGAAAATAGCGATTTTGTAGTGGTTATTTTCGCGCCGATTTAGGGAGTATTATAAAGTTATACTAAACTAATTGATAAAAATTACAAGGATTCCCATATACCAAGAAAGAGAGTTTAACATACATTAATACAAATGTAGAATGTGGTTGGAACTTTAAAACAACACTAAAATGTTTAGGCTTTAGTATATAAACGTTTAACGTAAAACTCAATATTTTCGTTGGAGGTTAACACATAGATTTTTAGAAAAATTCAAAAATATATAACCATATTTCTTTAATGCATAGTTGCCTCCCGTACTAATATATGGTGATGGTAAAAAAGGTTTGAAACCTTTGTTGTCTTCATTTCTCTTGTGAATAGTTATTTTATAAAGGTTAGTCCAGTAATTTAGGGAGTATATGAAATTTTACTAAATTAATTTATAAAAAAATTTAACGATTCTAATGTACCATTAAAGAGAGTTTAGCATACATTAATAGAAATTTAGAATGTGGTTTGAAATTTTAAAACAATACTAAAGATTATATGGTTCAGTGTATAAAACATTTACAAAAATTCAATATTTTTGTAGGGGTTACACATAGATTTTGACAAAATTTCAAAAAATATGACAATATTGTTTTAATGCATATTTTCATCATGCACTAACATATGATGATGTTGAAAGAGGCTTGAAGCTTTTTGTCTCCGTTTTTCAGGAAAATAACGATTATAATAGTTATTCTACCGATTTAGGAATATTATGAAGTTTTACTAATTAATTGATAAAAAAATATAATGATTCCCATATAACATGAAAGAGAGGTTACATACATTAATACAAATGTAGAATGTGGTTAGAAATTTTACAACAACACTAAGTTTAGGCTTCAGTATATAAAGCGTTTAATATAAAACTCAATTTATGTTGGGGTTAACACCTAGATTTTGAAGCAAAATTTAAAAAATATAATAATATTGCTTTAATGCATAGTATCATCTGTACTAATATAAGGTGATGGTCAAAGAGGTTTGGAACCTTTTTTGTCTTCATTTCTTTAGAGAATATCGATATTATAATGGCTAGTTCACTAATATAGGGAGTATATGAAATTTACTAAATTATTTATAAAAAATAGAACGATACTCATGTACCATGAAGAGAGTTTAGCATACATTAATACAAATGTAGAATGTTGTTAGAAATTTTAACAACACTAAAGCTTATAGGGTTCAGTATATAAAGCATTTACCAAAATTCAATATTTTGAGAAAAATTAAAAATATGACAATATTTTTTTTTAATGCATAGTTGCATCCTACACTAATATATGATGATGTTGAAAGAGGTTTAGAGCTTTTGTTGTGTCCGTTTTTCAAGAAAATAAGATGATTATTCCACTGATTAAGATGTATTATGTAGTTTTACTAATTAATTGATAAAAAAATTGAACGATTTCCATATACCATAAAGAGAGTTTAACATACATTAATATAAATTTAGAATGTGGTTAGAAATTTTAAAACAACACTAAAAAGGTTAAGCTTCAGTATGTAGAGCGTATAACGTAAAACTCAATATTTTCGTAGGGATTAGTTAACACATAGATTTTGAGAAAATTCAAAAAATATAACAATATTGCTTTAATGCATAGTTGCCTCCTGGACTAATATATTACGATGGTCAAAGAGGTTTGGAACCTTTGTTGTCTCCATTTCTTTAGAGAATAACGATTTCATAATGGCTAGTCCACTAATTTAGGGAGTATATGAAAATTACTAAATTAACTTATAAAAAATATTGAACGATGCTCATGCACGATGAAGAGAGTTTAGCATACAATAAACAAATGTAGAATGTTCTTATAAATTTTAAAGCAACACTAAAGATTATAGACTTCAGTATATAAACATTTACCAAAATTCAATATTTTTTTAGAGGTTAACACATAGATTTTGAGAAATTTCAAAAAATATGAGAATATTGTTTTAATGTATAGTTGCTTCCTACACTAATATATGATGACGTTGAAAAAGGTTTAGCCTTTGTTTTCTCTGGTTTTCAAGAAAATAGCGATTTTGTATTGGTAATCTCGCCGATTTAGGGAGTATTATGAAGTTTTACTAAACTATTGATAAAAATTATAACGATTCTCATATATCAAGAAAGAGAGTTTAACATACATTAATACAATGTAAAATTTGGTTAGAACTTAAAACAACACTAAAATGTTTAGACTTTAGTATATAAAACGTTTAACGTAAAACTCAATATTTTCGTATGGGGGGTTAACCATAGATTTTTAGAAAAAATAAAAAAATATAACAATATTTCTTTAATGGATAGTTGCCTCCCGTACTAATATATGGTGATGGTCAAAAGGTTTGAAACCTTTGTTGTCTTCATTTCTCTTGTGAATAGTAATTTATAATGGTTAGTCTACTATTTAAGGAGTATATGAAATTTTACTAAATTAATTTATTAAAATTTAACGATGCTCATGTACCGTTAAAGAGAGTTTAGCATACATTAATAGAAATTTAGAATGTGGTTTGAAATTTTAAAAACAATACTAAAGATTATATGGTTCAGTGTATAAAACATTTTCCAAATTCAATATTTTTGTAGGGGGCATTAAGTAGACTGGGTATTCACCCTATCAATATCTCAAATCAATGATGGGTTCTATTAATTCCCTACCGAAATGGGGTACTTTAATAGGACCTAATGTCAGGCTATTGTTCTCCTCTTTTTCCTAAAAAAAGTCATGGAGTAAGACATCGATTTATTAATAAGATCAATCAATTGGTTTGATTGCGTGATGGACTCCTCTGAAAAACTTTGGCGCACGTGTAAACGAGGTGCTCTACCTAACTGAGCTATAGCCCTTGTGTTTTATGATCACATTTTATCTTATCATGTAGATAATTTCTTGTCAAGATTTTTGACAATTTCAAAAAAAATGAAATTTTTTTTAATGCATATTTACATTAGGCACTAACATATGATGATGTTTAAAGAGTTTGGAGCCTTTGTTGTCTCCGTTTTTCAAGAAAATACGATTTTATAGAGGTTATTCCACCGATTTGGAATATTATGAAGTTACTAAATTAATTGATAAAAAATTATAACAACGATTCCCATATAACATGAAAGAGAGGTTAACAAACATTAATACAAATATAGAATGTGGTTAAATAAATTTAAAACAACACTAAGTTTAGCTTCAGTACAAAGCGTTTAATATAAAACACAATATTTATGTTGGGGTTAACTCCTATATTTTGAAACAAAATTCAAAAAATATAATAATTGCTTCAATGCATAGTGTCATCTGTACTAATATATGGTGATTGTCAAAGAGGTTTGGAACCTTTGTTGTCTCTATTTCTTTACAGAATAGCGATTTCCTAGAGGTTCCACTAATTTAGGGAGTATATGAAGTTTTACTAAGTTAACTTATAAAAAATATTGAACGATGCTCATGCACCATGAAAAAAAATGTAGCATACATTATACAAATTTAGAATGTGATTAGATATTTTAAAACAACACTAAAGATTATAGGCTTCAGTATATAAAGCATTTACCAAAATTCAATATTTTTTGAGGTTAACACTTTGATTTTGAGAAAATTTCTAAAAATATGACCATATTGTTTCGTGCAGAGTTACATCATGCACTAATATGATGATGTTGAAGGAGGTTTGGAGCCTTTGTTGTCCTCCGTTTTTAAGAACATAACGACTTTATAGTGGTTATTCCACCGATTTAAGGTGTTTTTGAAGTTTTACTAAACAATTGATAAAAAATTATAATGATTCCATATACAAAGAAAAAGAGTTTAACATACTTAATACAAATGTAGAATTGGTTAGAAAATTTTAAAACAACACTAAAATGTTTAGGCTTTAGTATATAGAACGTTTAACGTAAACTCAATATTTTCGTAGGGGTTAAACACATCGATTTTCAGAAAAAAATTCAAAAAATCTAACAATATTGCTTTAATGCATAGTTGCCCTTCTTGTACTAATATCGTGATGTCAAAGAGGTTTGAAACCTTTGTTGTCTTTCATTTCTCTAGTGAATAGTGATTTATAATGGCTAGTCTACTAATTTAGGGAGTACTAGATTCTGACCGCCCTTAAAAAGGGCGGGTATATTTTTGTTTTACATCTTTTTAGAAATTTAATTTTTATATATTTGTGTTTTATTTTTATTTTTTAATTTAACTTTCATATTTTGTTTTTCTTTGTAATATATTTGTGTTTTTCTTTGTAATATATTTGTGTATAAATCTTAATCAAATCTATTTTATAAAATAATATCAATTCAAAAGTTGATCCGGCATACGCCTCGTTCTTTGTAATCATATGCCCGTATAGCCGTTGTTTGTAATCATATTTGTTTATTCTAGATCTTGACCCGTGAGTATACTGTTGGTTGTAATTTTTGGTTTTTATGTTTCTGTAAATATGTAACTTTTTTCTGTAATTTTTTCTTATATGTTAAAGAAATTTAATTTATATACATTTATGGTAAGTAAGAATAAGAATGAACGAAAGGCGTTCCTCGGGCTTCTAGTAGGGTTATCCTAACATAGTGGTAATGTATATTAACTGAAAACGTAGAGTTATATACGTAGGGTTAAAAAAATTTACTTGTTGATAACCACCCAAATGTATTTGTTATTGTTTAAATAAAATTAAATACAGTTATGTAAAGAGAATAATAGTGGCTCATTAAATAATGGAATATATAATTGGACATAACATTTATCAATATATACTAAAGCGATCATCCATTTTTAGTCTATTTACTTGAAATTTGTTTTGATATTTTTTAATAAAATAAAATTAATTTATTAGTTTAACTTGGTTTATTTTAATAAATGTTTTGTATATTTGATCTATTTACACCGTGAAACTACAATTGTGAAAACATAAATAATTATCTGGTACACTATAAAATGAGATATTATATATATTAACTAACTTTAGATATTTTTTTATTAAAATAGACAATAATTTTAATCGTGGGCCATGTTATATTAAACGAATAGTTTAAATTCAATTAAATCATATATATTGATCTAAACTTGAAATATTGGTCGTTTGTTGTTAAAAAAAAAAAAGTACAGATAATGGTTACATTACATATTTGATAGGTTAATTATAAAACCAAAAACATGAACCAATGAAGTAAAATATCATAATAGAAGAATTTGCCGTAATATTCCGTGGATGATAAATACCATGGTCCAATTTCAAAACAAAAACATTATACCATGGGTCTCTCAAACTTGACAGTAGGCCTTCTCTGACGACGAAGAGTGTCGTAAAAACTTAGCATTAGAATTTAGTTGTAACTTGTAACCGCTACTATTATATGTTAGTGAAGCATATATTAATAATTTATTTTACACGTTCAAATACATCTGATAACCGTATAAGAGGAGTCCGGGAATGTTGAAACTTAAAATGGAAGTTACAAAATATTTAGATTTTCAATGGTAATTTAAATATAGGTCTAATGGCATAAAGCATAATAAATAATATTCTAAAAATGATAAAGATAAAAAAAATAATAGTTGGACCATACTTTTATCTCTGGGTCACACTGCTATTTTAATAGAATGATATGAAGTTTTACACTAAATTAACTTTATAAACAATATTAACGATGTTCAATGAAAGAATTTTTAGCATACCATAAACTGTAGAATGTGGTTTAGAATTTTAAAAAACAACACTAAAATTTAGGTTTCAGTATATAAAACATTTACCAAAATTCAATATTTTTGTAGGGGTTAACACCGATTAAACCAAAAAAATATGAACAGCAGTGAAAAAAAAAATAAATCAACTGAAAAAGTGCAAGCCAATGTTGAACTTTTCTTGACTGGGAAAAAAGACCATGGCATAGGAAAAAAAATTAGAAACTAATTGGGTGATCAAGTAATCGAACTACAGGAATGAAAAATTTAACAATACACTAAATCAAGAGTTTAAGCCTAGACAAACCATTCTAAAGCAAGCCTCTATGGTCCCTAAATGAATGCTTCTTTTTCTCCACATTGCTAAAACATTCAAACATCAAAAAGTTCCCTTTTGGTTTGAATAATATGAAAACAATCATTACTAACAAGTCTATTTAGCTATCTTTAGCATCTTAACAACAAATGTCCTATTGGCAAAGTTACTAAAAGCCTAGAGAATTGTCTTCATGACCTTTTACAATCAAACAATGTTTTTCCACCTTTCGTGGGAAATGCCTATTGATCAACTTTTGAGCGGCCAACTCAGAAGATATCAATTAGAATACTCTGCTAGCAAGGAACAAGAATGATCTAATACAACTAAACATCCTAGAACTACCTAATAATCACCCTTAATCTCCCTAACCCATGAATTCAAAAGGTGTTACTTCACTAATCTCCATGATCCTTTTAAACCCATATTGGATTTCCAGATTAATCCATGCATAGAGAATAGATAAGAAATCAACAAGAACACAATACATAACAATCAAAATTCCAGAGATACTTCTTCTATAGAGCTTTTGTGTATTATTTTCAAAAATAATCCAAAGATAATCTGCACTTGGTTGGCTCCAAAGATGTTTAAAACATAAGTTTTTTTTAGAAGTAATAAAAACGGCATAAATGAAATGACCCCAAAAGGCCCTTGAGAAATCATGAATTCGCCCCAACAAATAGACGCGGAGCCCGACCTCGACAACGTCGCTGCGAGAGGTCGCTCCCGGTTCGTTTTTCTTCTTTACTTCTGTTTCGTCTTTCTTTCTTTCTTTGTTCTTCCCTTGTTTCCTTTTCTTCGCGAGCCGACTGCTTTTGGTCGCCTCCGAAGACGTTCGCTAAATTAACTATCCCAGTGTTTCGTCTCCCGCGATCGACCTGGCTGTGTCGTCTGAGGACGTCGCTCCCCGGGCTTCCATCGGGTTTCGGCTTCGCCATGGAAACGCGCAGCGACCTTAGATCGTCGCTCATGGCAAATTCGCTCTGCTCCCTGGGAAGGGGTATCACAGCGACTTCATGTAGTCCGCTCACAGGAAGTCGCTCCCACGCTCTGCTCGTCCAATGATCACCTTTATCACCTCTTTTTGAGCTCCCAAATTCACCCAATTGTCTCCAAGCAACTTCAATGTGGGGTACTCCAATACCTAATAGAGACTCATGTATGCAAATGCAAACCTAAAAGATGTGTCTAAAATCTATCTCTACTTATGATAAAATTTTATGAATTAATGATAAAAACAATGCAAATATGCAAGATATCAAATATCCGTTGGAAAATTCAAATTTACATTTATTGATCGAATTAATATTTTTTGGTCATTAAACAATTTTTATTAAAAATATTGTTTTGTTTAATATTACATAATCTTTGTTTACTATGACTGATCTAATTTTTTTTTTAAAAATTTTAGGTCAAAAAATTATTTATCCCACTCATAAAAACCTAACGTTTAGGCGATACTCTCATGCCTTACTATTTGTTACAATGAAACTATTCCAACCGTCGATTTTTATATACATGATTTAGCAATTTAAAAAGTTATCATGGTTTGAGAATTTATGTTTCACGTGCCAATCCTATTTTAAATCTTCCGCTATTTTTCTCTTTTTTTTTATATGGTCGTTTTTGGTTATTATTGCTCGATACAAATAATTAATTTTTGAGTTTTATTCTCTTTTTTTTTATTTTATTTTGGCCTGAAGATTTAGAAAATGTTTAAGATTCAAAATTATTACAGGATGAATACTTAGGTTAAGATTGCGTCTTGTGCAAAATAAATATTTTTAAGATTTATTACTTATTTTTATATTTTTTTTTTTTGCATATTATGAAAATAATAAAATAATATTATATATTAAATAACTAGAATCAGTTACTATTTGTAATAATTTGGCTTTTGCACAGATAAATCAAACAAATGACCGCTCTTTATTTTTATTTTCGCAATAATTTAAGGATAAATAAATCAAACCATCAATCTTATCTTTCGTATATTATATATAATAATTAATTTAAAAACGATATGATGTATATATATATTAACATAAACACCTATTAAAATAAAAATTATTTATTTATATGTTATTTATAATGACTTTTCTAATTTTTATTATTGTATCTTATTATTGAAACAAATTTAAAATGATCTACACAAGTTTATGTGATACTTTTAAAAACAGTTTTAGTAATTTAAAAACTTTCGTTTTGGAAAAATTCAAAAATACAACCATATAAAAAAAAAACAAAAATGATAGAAAGTATGCAGACTATTAGAAAATCTTCATTATTTTTTAAATCATTAATTACTATTATATATCATAATCCATTTATATTTAATAATAAGAATTAAACAAAAATGATATATATTACACAAGACTATTAGCAAGTCCTTCATTATTTAAAATCATTAATTACGATATATATCAAATCACATTAGGTAATTCCGTAGGTTTTATTTAAGGAAATAATATATAATAATTTTTCAATTTGATAAATGAATGGTCCATAATGAACTACTATATAATATAATATTCTCTAGCATTTAATTTTGGATTAACAAATTATCAAATTTGATTTTCAAGCCGCAACGTAACAAATTGCATTTTCAATTACGTACGTGACAACTCAACATGACATTTTTTTAATTAGTACAAACTAACAGTTTCTAAACTTTTTTAAATGTCTATCTATTAATATATAGGGGGGATGTTAACCATTGATCATTAATTTTTAACATAATATTTTAAAACCAAAAGTTTTTTAGTTTAATTTGCTGTTTTTTAAAATTCAAAATCTAACATATAAACGAAAAAATCTATATTTTAATTTTGTAGCTAATTTTGATTGTTAAATTTGTTTTTAAATAATGTAAAATTAAACAAAAACGTGGATGAATGAAAATCAAATTGTTATCAAATCTTTTATTATTAGAATCATTAAATTATCATATATATATTAGTCATACTTGTAATTCCCGTAGCTTTTGATTTAAGGAAAAAAAAGAAAATAGTAATTGTACACTTTATAATTAATTTTTTATGATTAGTTTTATAAATGAAAAGTATAATATATACTTAATTTGGACCAACATATTTCTAAGGATTCTGAATGTTAAATTCTGGTGATTGACACGTGGATAACACTTAAATGTTTTAATAAATGTTTTTCATTAATATATACGGGATATCTTTAAATTTATTTTTTTTTTATTATTTTTGAAAAAAAAATAAAAGAAAACAAGACGCGTCCTTCTTTTTCTCGTCTCCTTCTCGTATTAATACGTTCATTTAATGAAAAGAATCACAATCTAATCTCA
>NW_026014236.1:0-31002 GCF_020379485.1 Brassica napus
TCCAATCTGGCTCGAGCTCCGCAATGTTCCGTTTCAGTTCTTCAACGAAGACAGCTTAGAGCATATCACAGGCTTAGTGGGTGATCGCAAATACCTCCACCTAGCGACTGAAAATAAAATCAACTTGGAAGTGTTGGAAGTGGCTAAGGGTACTAACTATTATCGACCCTAGGCAGCCACTCCCATAAGCGGTAAATGTGCAATTTGATTCTCGTGACATCGCTCGCGTAGCAGTCTCCAGCCCTTGGATGCCTCCACTGTCTGCTCACTCTAAAGAGATTGGTCACACCATCAAGCGTTGCCCTCCTGCTCCTATAACCTGAAAGGGATCCCACACAGATTATTCATGCCCAAGATGGTCTTCACACACGAAAGGAAGAGATATGCAGCACTATGAACCTGTTCATGGTAGAACCTCTCGCTCTAAGTCAAAACCTAACCCTACAAACCAGTATGGTGCCAAGGGCAAAGCAATTTCCTTGCCGTGTGGTGCCTATTGATCCTTGTTTAAAGCTCTTCTCGAGGACAGCTCACACTCACTTTGCTGAATCTAGTAAGGCAATTGGGACCACATCTCCTTATGAAGTTGAATCAAATTCTTCTGATATCTCGTCATCTGACTCAGAGGTAAAGGAAGGGAATTACATCCCAGTCAAGACTAAGTGAAGATCTAGAGGGGGCAAAGGCCCAAAAAAACTAAAATTTGTTTATGTGTACATGAATAATTTTTTGTTGAACGTGCATGGTTTTAATAAATTATCGCATTGTAGCGACTTTAAAAAATTGATTCGGAGTAATGATTTTCTTTTTGGAAGCTTTCTTGAGACCTATGTTCAGCAAAGAAAATAACAGAAGTTTACGAATGCGCTTTTGCCAGGTTGGTTGTTTGACAGTAACTACGCATTCTCGGATTAAGGAAAGATTTAGATTAAAATTTGGCACCCCAATGTCAAAGTGGATGTATTGTACAAGTCTCTTCAGGTGGTTTCTTGTGAAGTTCACTTGCCTAACTTTTCCTCTCGATCATTGTTAGTTTTGTGTATACTTCTACGGATGAATCGGTTAGAAGGTAATTTTGGAATGATCTTGTTCTGTTATCCTCAGATCAGCGTCTCATGGGTAAACCTTGGACCGTTCATGGTGACTTTAATCAGGTTCTTCAACCTTCTGAAAAATCGGCATCCACTAGCCCTAATGTTGATCTACCTACTCATCGGTTTGCTGATTCTCTCCACCAGTCAGCTCTCACACTTGGTGGGACAAAAGAAGACTTAAGGCCTATTGCAAAGAAGCTTCACAGGGTATTAGTAAATGAGGAATGGATGTTGAAGTTTCCCCTCTTGATGGCAGTGCTTGGTGAACCCGCCTACTTAGATCATGCGTCCATGTCTCTCTCGCTTCAGTCTGGTGCTCCAAGGCAGAAAAAACCCTTTCGCTTCTTCAATTACCTTCTCCAAAGTGAAGACTTTTTTCCTGTAGTCGTCCATCACTGCTCCTCTTATAATATCTCAGGTTCAGCTATGTTTTGTGTCGCTAGAAAATTCAGATCACTCAAGAAAGTCATCAGAGATTTCAGTAAGAGTAATTATTCTGATATCAAGAAACGAGTAGATGAGGCTTTTGAGGCTCTAGCGGCTGCTCAAGTCCGCACCTTGGCTGATCCTTCGGTTGCCAATGCTGAAAATGAACTGCTTCTCCATGAAAATTGGCGTACTGTGTCAACAGGTGAAGAATCGTTCTTTTACCAATGTTATCGGGTCACTTGTTATCTATTGATGACAGAAACACGCCATATTTTCATCAGATGAAAACACGAGAAAGCCGAAGAACCACATCCACTTCCTTGGTGAAGAATGGAGGCGTTATGAAGCCCACGAGGACATTCAAAATCTCTGCGTCAACTACTTCACAAATCTCCAATGTAAACTAGTCGACGCTCTTTTGTTCCTCCAAGAGGGTATAACGTTTCTACTTGAATTCAGCTGCTCTGGCGCTCAGCAGGCGCAATTGACCGCCCCCTTCACAAGCAAGGACTTTAGAGCTCTGTTCTTCTCCCTGCCTCGCAATAAGGCCAGCGGCTCGGACGGTTACTCCCATGACTTCTTTACGAGTTGTTGGTCTATAGTAGTAGGCGAAGTAATTTCAGTAGTTGTGGAATTCTTTAACTCTGGGTGTATGCTCAAACAGATGAATGATACAAATCTTGTTCTTATCACAAAAATCCCTAATGCTTCCAAGACCTTTGATTTCAGGCTTATTTCTTGCTTGAACACTAGTTATAAAGTGATAGCAAAGCTCCTTGAGGACAGATTGAAAATGATTTTGAACTTCGCAATAGGGCACTCTCAGTCAGCTTTTCTTCCTGTTCGGTTTCTATAAAAAATGTACTCATCGCCATGGAGATCGTGCATGGCTACAATTCAAACAACGTGGATCCAAGTGGAATGTTAAAGGTTCATCTTCGAAAATCGTTTGACACTCAGAGATGGGATTTTGTGATTGCTACGCTGCGGGCTATTAATGTTTCGGACATCTACATTAACTTGATCCACTCGTATCAGCACAGCTTCCTTCCATCTCAGTTAACGGGCATAAGGGCTTCTTTAATAGCACTCAAGGGCTTTGTCAAGTAGATCCCTTGTCGCCTCATCTTTGTGTCTTTGCTATGGAGGTTTTTTCTGGTCTACTGCGCTTGAGATTCAACTCTGGATATATTAGATATCACCCTAACACGAAGACCTTAAGCATCTCTCATCTCATGTTCGCAGATGACGTAATAGCTTTCTTCGACGATGGTAGTTTCATCTCTCCATGGCATCAATGAAACCTTGGAAGATTTTTCAGGCTAGTCAGATCTTCATATGAACAGAGATAAAGCCCAATTATTTCTTGCGGGTCTGAGCCAGGAAGAAGCAAATGAGCTCACCGCTGACGGTTTCTCGTTGGGTTCTCTAACAATCTGCTATTTGGGTCTGCCCCTGATGCACAAGAAGCTGAAAGTGTCTTGAGTATATGCCCCTCATTGATAAGCTAAACATTAAGTTTAACCTATGGGCAACAAAATCTCTTTCGTTTGCAAGCCGATGTTTCCTGATAAAAACGGTTATCACTGGTATAGTGAACTTTTGGACTTCAACCTTCCTCCTTCCGAAGGGCTGTATTAGAAAAATTGATTCCTTGTGTTCCCGGTTCCTATTGTCAGGGGCCATCGATAAAGAGCAATTGGAAAAGTTCTTTGGACCACAGTTTGCTTACCTAAGGCGGAGGGTGGTATAGGTCTAGCTTCAGAACTTGGAACCTCACTCAGTTATTACGACTTGCTTGGCTTCTGTTTTCAGGTAGCAACTCCCTGTGGGTGACATGGCATCGTTTTCATAACTGCCCAACATCTTACAGCTTCTAGTCTCAAGTGGAATTGCCTCAGAGATGTATACTTAGAGTAAGAGATCTATTTTCCAGGCTCCTTACCAGAGAAAGTAAACAATGGCACCACAACAAGCTTTTGGTTTGACAACTGGACTCCCTTGGAACCTCTCATTCAAGTTTTTGGAAGGGAAGGGTCCCATAATTTAAGGAGTCATATTGATGCTAATGTGGCTAAAGCCTGAAATGCTCGTGGTTGGAGACTTCCTCACCCAAGATCAGACAATGAGGTCTCTCTTCACGCTTTCCTGTCAAACTTTCTGCTCCCAACGATTGACTGAGGTCCAGATTTATTTGGCTGCTCAACGAATTGTGACGCCAGCCATGTTTTCTCTTCTGCAAAAACTTGGGAGGTGCTGCATCAGCGTGCTGAAATTCAGGACATTGCCAAACATATTTGGTTCACTGGAGCCACTCATAGACATGCTTTCCACATGTGGGTAACAAATTTGAACATCTTCCCTAAGAGATGTCGACTTGCTTCTTGGGGCTTGCAGATCCAAACGACATGCTGTATCTGCTCACCTCAGGCCATTTGATGCTCTCATGTCCATTTGCTTTGATCCTATGGTTTGAAATATCTAGAAGATTTGGAGACAATGTCCCTATTTTTTTCAAATTGGTCTGATCTTATGCGCTGGACACCCTCCACATTGACAAATACACCTTCTACCTCAGAATGATGGTCGTCCAAGCTCTAGTCTATACAATATGGAATCAGAGAAACAACATGCTCCACAATCAAACCTTGGTTCCACCATTGGTTGTTCTTCAAGAAGATTGATCGGTATATCAAAAAATTCATCAAAGCACTGAGAAAGCAGAAAATATTTAGCTTTTTCATGCGCTTTTGGCTCATTTGAACCAATCCCTTGCTTTATATTACCATCCAATAAGTTTGTTCTTGGTGATGATCATAGTCTTTTCAGATAGAATGATGTTCTGTTTTTCCTCTTTTTTTCTTTGCCAGAATCTCTTTTGTAAAGGTTAGCCACTGATGTAGTTTAGTTGCTTATCATCTATGAAATTAATATTCTCAGCAAAAAAGAATAAGAAGTAATCATATAATATCATATAAATATGCTATTATCCTTCACCGATCAACTTGATGTAAACAATGCAAAACTTATTAATTGAAGTCTAGACATAAACTATTTTTATATATGGTTCGCTTCTCATTGGAGTTGAAATGTAAATGTGCAATTGCTTATTACGTATATACTTCTAATATTTGAAATTTATATATATGACTGATGCTATATTATTAAAAACTGGAGGATAATGTTACCTGAAAAAAAATTCAGATCAAGACCTAATAAAATATGGGAACCACACAAAACTTTTTTTTATTACTGCAATTTTTTAATACTCAGCGTGCTCTTTTACTACGCTACGAGAAAAAACGTATTTACAAGAATGCCATTACTTTTTAATGCCACGTAAGCAAAAAACCGGCGCCACGTAGGAATTCGCTGGCATGTATTAATGAACTTAGCCGTAAAATGCTACAAACTTTGTTACAGCTGAGTTATGGTTACTTTGCAGCTGAGTTTAACAACGCGGCTGACTTATGAGAAATTGTCTGACTTACGAAGATAAGTCAGCCGTTAGTGATGGCTGATTTACAGATTTCAGACTGATTTATGGGATAACAGCTGACTTACGAACACAAGTTGTAGCTGACTTATACATCGGCGGGCTGATTTCTCGAAAATTTGGCTGAGTTATAGTTAAGACATGACTGAGTTATGTTTCGCCAGCTGATTTAGTGATTATCGCCTAGCTGAGTTACTAAATTTACGGCTGACTTATGGGAGGTTGTTACGGCTGAGTTATATTTAATCAGCTGTAACTGGCTGGATTAACAGTAACCTCAGCTTAATTACGGCTGACTTCTTAGCGAAAGATTAATTACTAGAATAGCATTCATTTGACGGCTGATTTATTTGACGATACAGGTGACTTACGATTTTTCATACTAATTACGGCTGATTTATCAGCAAAAGATTAATTACTAAAATAGTATTCTCGTTTTAGGGGACTTACGTTGTACTTGATGGCTGATTTATTTAGGTTGAGTTATGTGTCCGTTTGGTGGCTAACTTACCGATTTTCCATGTCATCATCCATGTCATCATCTCTTATTTGCCATGTCATTACTAATGTTACAACAGTAAAATAAGGGTATATGTTACTCTTCATTCTTCATCTTCTTTATCTATCTTCTTCATCTTATTCTTCATCTTTCTCTGAGATCTTATGGATCTGGTAATTATTGTTTCTGCAACTGGGTCTAAAAAAAACATAGATTTAAAAAAAATTGAAAATCTGAGACAGATCTACAGCAGTCGTCGTCGTTTTCGATGATGATAGATTAAAGAAGAAGCTTCCTCTTCTCCAGTGTCATGTATGGTGGTCCGACATCCTGCTTCTCCCTCTCTCATTGGATTTGCCGTCTTGCAAAATAAGAAAGACTCAAAGAGAAAGATGAAGAAGTTAAGTCCTCTAAATTGTAAGAAAAGGAGAGAGTTGAACAAAAAAAGTAAGAAAATGAGAGAAGACGAAGAAGATGATGAATTTGAAAGCTGATTTTATATGTTTGATAAATCAGATGGTGCATCTTCTGAATATGATAACTTTAGTTCATACAGTGAGTCTCCAACACATACGTTACGGCTGAATTATGCATACGTTACAGCTGAGTTATGCATATGTTACGGCTTTGTTTAACTTTAAACTTTAAATAATAAAAAATATTAGATCTAATGTTCAAAAGATAAACTTTATATTTTTTTCTAACTTTATAGTTCTATAGTTTAGGGTTTGAGGTTCAAATTTAAGAATAGATTAAACTTTTAATATTGTGTTTAGAGTTAAAGGAATAATTTTGTTTCCGCCCAAAATACGAAACGTCGCAAAACAAATTACACTCAACGACTGAGTTATAGGAACGTTACGGTAGGTTTATACCATTCAGATACGTTACGATTGAGTTATGCATACTTTACGGCTGAGTAATGCATATGTTACAGCTGAGTTTAACTCTAAACTATAAACAAAACTTTAAATCTAAATTTTAAACTTTTAAATAATAAAAATATTAGATTTAATGTTCAAAAGATAAACTTTATAATTTATATAACTTTATAGTTCTATAGTTTAGGGTTTGAGATTCAAATTTAAGAAAAGATTAAAGTTTTAATATTGTTTTCAGACTTAAATAAATGATTTTGTTCCGCCCAAAATACGAAACATCGTGAAACAAATTACACTTGACGGCTGACTTATAGGAACGTTATGGCTGACTTATACCATTCAGATACGTTACGGCTGAGTTATACATATTTTACGGCTGAGTAATGCATACGTTACGGCTGAGTTTAACTCTAAACTCTAAACCTAAATCTTAAACTATAAGATAATAAAAATATTAGATTTAATGTTCAAAAGATAAACTTTATAATTTTTATAACTTTATAGTTATATAGTTTAGGATTTGAGGTTCAAATTTAAGAAAAGATTAAAGTTTTAATATTGTGTTCAGAGTTGAAGGAATGATTTTGTTCCCGCCCAAAATACGAAACGTCGCGAAACAAATTACACTTGATAGCTGACTTATAGGAACGTTACGGCTGACTTATACCATTCAGATACGTTACGGCTGAGTTATGCGTACTTTACGGCTGAGTTATGCGTACGTTACGGCTGAGTTATGCATAAGTTACGGCTGAGTTATAATCAAATTATGGCTGAGTTATACATACGTTACGGCTGAGTTATAATCAAATTATGGTTTGAGTTATACATACGTTATGGCTGAGTTATGGTTACAATACGGCTTTGTTATAACCAAGT
The DNA here is from genome assembly GCF_020379485.1 of Brassica napus. Taxonomy (NCBI): domain Eukaryota; kingdom Viridiplantae; phylum Streptophyta; class Magnoliopsida; order Brassicales; family Brassicaceae; genus Brassica; species Brassica napus. The sequence continues at coordinate 7,279 of NW_026014236.1, forward strand.
CAACCAAAAAAAAGATTCTAGCAGGCTCAAGATTCATCATCCAAACATAAATTGAATTTAGAAACCAAAAGAGAAACTAAAATGACGATTCTATAGATTAGGAATCAAGAGACCAATCAGTCGGATAAACAACATAGATCTAAAAACTCAAAAATCTGAGACAGATCTATTGCAGTGGTTGTCGTCTCCGATCGTGGTCGGTTAAAGAAGAATTTCTCTCTCCTCCAGTACCATGTATGATGATCCGAGATACTGCTTCTCCCTCTCTAATCGGATTCATCGTTTTGCATAAGAAGACAGAGTTAAAGAGAGAGAGAGAGAGATGAAGAGGCTAAGTCCCGTCAATTGTAAGAAAATGAGAGAATGATTTTTGGCCTTTAGATTTCATTTAATCAATGACCATAAATTGTGATCCTTGAAAAAGAAAGATTAACCAATGAGAAAAAAAGGTGAAGATAGACAAAAAGATAATTTTGAACCCTTAGATTAATATCAATCAATGGTCATGAAAAAAAGCAATATAAATTGTAATTTTAGTTCTTTTCAATTTGTTTTAAAATTGCTTAAATTTAAAGAATGTAGTTACGAGTTTAAATAAAAATTTAAAATGGAATTTAAAAATTAAAGATTTTTTTTAAAATGATTAAAATTTGAGTTTAACTCTAAACTATAAACCTAAACTTTAAATCTAAACCTTAAACTTTAAATAATAAAAAAATATCAGAATTAATGTTCAAGGATAAACTTTAAATTTTTATAACTTTATAATTTTATAGTTTAGGATTTGAGGTTTAGATTTAACAAAAGATTAAAGTTAGAGTCTTGTAAGTAAGAATTGTATAAGTGATTGTAAGAGAACATATATCTCAAGATCAAGTTAAAGTCTCAAGAAACTATACACATTCAGTTGATTTTATTCACTTGATATTGATAAGTTGATCTTAAATATAAGTTTTTAAAGTGCTTGAATTCAGTTTTCCTATTTTAGGGTATGTTTGAGGTATGACTGAGTTATATAAATGATACGGGTGAGTTATCTAAACGACACAGCTGAGTTATATAAATATTTTCTGATTTTAGGGTATGTTTGAGGTATCACTGAGTTATATAAACGACACAGCTGAGATATATAAACGACACGATTGAGTTGTGTAAACATAGCATAAGCCAAATACAAAATACATGGGTGAGTTATGTTTCTTACATAGAAAACCAAAAATACAGGTTTTCTGCACCATTCTGTTGCTAACTCATCCATGTCTCCAAGCTTCATTGAACTCCTTTGTGTCGTCTCTGTTGAATTCGTCAATTCTTTCCATCTCCTCCATTCTCTTCTTGTTCAATCTTCTCTTTCACTCAGATCTGGAAAAAAAATTTAGATTATCCAAATATGGGTATCAAATCACAAACAAACTTAAATGAATACACCCCACAATAAAAAAACCTGGGTGGTTTTTTAGAATGTATTTGCCTTTTCTCCACGGAATGCACACTTCTTATAGCTAAGTTTTCGGAGATTGGCGGGAAGTAATTAAGCCACAACTGCATATATAAACCAGCCGTAAAAGAAAAGTAACTTAGCCACAACATAAATTAAAACTCAGCCACAAAATAAAAAAACTCAGCAGATAAGATGATTTCGAGCGATTGCAGTGAAGAAGATTTCGTAAAAACGCTTGCGGAGAAGACGATTTCGGTGAAGACGTTATCGGAGAAGACCGTTCGGGAATTTCGAACGATAAACAACAATATTGACTCAAAATATTAGGGTTTAAGTGACGAATGATGAAACTTGTGGGGTTTTTTTCAACACATGAAGTTTAGTGAGAAAGACGATTCATTGTCTTCATTCTCTTTTGATCAGAATAATTACAGTTATTAATGATGTGGAAATAGTAATTAGTGAAATGGATTTGTTGTTTAAAAATAATCACAATTAAAAAAAACTAACCAAAAGCTTTAATTGTAATTGTAATTTACTAGGGGTATACAAATATTCTAGTAATTTTTAAAAGATATATTTTATTCTAGTCATATCCCAACTTTTCCGTTATATTCTAGTAATTTTTTCATAAAAGATCATGCCATTCCTTGGAAGAAAATAAATTTTACAAATTTCCACCTTTTTATTTTAATTCACAAATTTCTAAACCAACTTTTTTTTTTTTTGCACATTTCTAAACCAACTAAATAACTAGAATTAAGCCTTGTAAGTTAAATTCATGCATCATATATCATAGGAAGCACTGCTAGAGCATGGCATTGACATTATGCCAGCAGGAACATACATACGGAGAATCGTATAACATAACGAACACGTTAGCTGCATGTGGTAAGAATGTTTTTCATAAGAAACAGGTTATAGCCTGAAGAAATGACGAGAACATCTAAATTGTTACAAACGCAAAATATAATATAGTTCTATAGATACTAGTCATAATTATGAGTACCCAAATTTAGAAAATTATTGGAAAAAACTATATATTTATGTATATAACACGCACATGAATCGCGCAAGAGAAAAGTAGATAGCAGCCACGACCGGAATCTCTCTTCTCACTTTGGTCAACGTTTTCAAGAAAATAGGGATAGAGTAAGACATTTTTGCTATTCAACAATTAATTGTGAACTATATTATTACTTTACCGCAAACAAGTAATTAGTCTAATAACAATTTATCTTATATAAACCTGCGATGGCATATAATTTTTATATTTTATTTAGACCTATTATTAACTTATACCATATGTTTAGTAAAGGGAAAATGATGGGGGTACGTAGCTAACATTTTTTCGTATTAATATTATCCTTTGGCACAAAAAGAGGCATCTATTTATTCTATTCTATTCTGTTTGGTAAAATTATAAATTCATATATAATTTATTTTCATAATTATAAATATTTATGTTCAAAAATATAATATTTTGGTAAGACGGGTTGACATTAACAAACTATATAATACATGTATAAAAATTAAAATGTATTTCATTAAAGCTAATAATATAAAATATTCTTAATTACTTTAATTATGATATTTTTTCATTTTAAATACGCATGTTGAAGATAGTTATTATAAAATTGATAGAACCTAAAATGGATGAAACATCAGATAAATGAAGACTAAAAATTGCTAAATCAACTGGTCCTCCAGAATGACTGGTAATATCACTTAAGGACGGATAGACCGTCCACTCAGTGCCGCTACCTACTTCTACTAAGGCTGAGCTTAAAAGGAGCAAGAGATTTGATGGCAACAACCAGAATGAAATATTATTTTCTGCAAATCATTCATTAATAACCAGATGGTATTTAACTTGGATATATTTAAAAATTATTCTAACAAACCTGTGAACAAATATTTAACAATATTTTAATTTTAAAAAAGTTTATGTAAATAGTTTTCAGTCTTGGTATTCTCTTTCAACTTGGATATATTTAAAGATGTGCAAATAAGCTGATCCATAAATCTGAACTTAATCTGACATGATAAAATGAAACCAAAGTAAACTAAATCTGACGTAAATACCGAATGAGACTTTATTAATTGTCTTTTTGTCGTTTGAAACAAGCATAAAATTTACCTAACAAATTACTCTAAATTTCATTATTAATTGTCTTTTTCTCACTTTTAATATTTTAAGACATATAAATAATTAACACAATAAATATTTTTTAAAACCCATATATCTATAATAAAGCTTTTGGGGGTTATTCTGTCAAATTTACTAGATTAATGAATTAACATATTTTCATAAAAATGAAATTATATAAACGGTAAAATATAAATTTTCAGTTTATATAATATATAAACAAAATATAAATTATCTGTAAATATACTATTTTACAAATATTTCATATAATAATAACCCAATGCAAATATAATACGATAAATATATGATAAAAATTTGGGCGATACAATTGACGGTTCAAACGAAAACAAAAACAAAATTCTCAATATAAACAATAAATTTATTGTGTTCAAAAATTTCATTTTAAAAATATATAATATGGGTAAATGCTTTTCGTGACAAAAAAATATGGATAAATGCTAAAAATCTATAATACCGTTTATACAAAACAATTTTTTACTTATAAACAAATATCCACGCGAACGTGCGGGTCAAGATCTAGTTGATATTATTGAGGATGTCACAAGTTATTTGAAATATTTTTTTCTTATGAAACATATTAAGGTGGGCATAATACCCAAAATCCTTCAAACCCAAACTCAAAAAAACAAATATCTGATCCCAACTTTAAAATATCTTGATAGATCATGTATGGTAGTATAAATAAACACAAGTCTGAATTATTTTTTAACAAAACCCGAATGGGTAATACCAAAAAACATGAAAACCAAAATAATCCGAATAACCTTTAAAGAACCTGATAAAGAACCTGATTTGACAATCCGAATTAGTATCCAAAATATAAAAATTTAAAAATTTAGTAATTAGCTCAAATAGTTAATTCTTTGTTCATTTTGGTATGATATTTAAAAATATATGAACCGAAACCAAAATTAATCAAATCTGAATGAATTTAAAATCAAAATAGATTTTTAATTGAGTCATAAAATTTAACTGAACCTGACCTGAACATAAAACCTGAATGAAGTCTAGGAAGGTGGATCTAAAAACACAAAAAAAATCTTCCCGAACCTAAGTGAATACGCAAACGAATATCTGAACGCATGTACCTCTAAAACAAAGAGTTGATCTGTTGATGAGATATATAATACTAGGTGTTTTCCTGCACCATGTGCGGTAAGTAACTTTTTAAACTTAATTTATATTTAAAAATAAATTATATTAAATATTATAGATTTTACTATTTTCTTACTAATATTTAATATAGATTTGATATATATTAAATCAATATGTATAAAACTAATAAAATGATATAAAATTGTATAATTATCAAAACTTTAGCCTAAACAATATTTATAAAATTTGTAGATATATAAGAAACTAGTGATCTTACGATTAGATATTTAAATTTTAAAAAAATTGTAGAAATTTTTGAAAGGTTTAGTAATAAAAATTGTATAATTATACAAAAATAATAATATTTCGAAATTTAAAATGTTATATATGAATATATTTATTTTATAGATGATGTATGAGTTATTACCATATTTTAAAAAAGTTTACCAAAAAGAAATATCAATATTAAATGTAATATATGAATTATTACCATATTCTAATAAGTTTGCCAAAATATAAATCAACATTAAATAAAATTATCCATATAATATTTTTCCGGAAGCCATGTCATCAATTTCAGTAGTCATGTCATATTTGTTTTGTGAAATTGATTATAGAAGGGACAAGTGGCAAAATCACTTCGCAAATATAGTCTAGGGGATTACAGGTGCTGATTTTTTTGGTGTGATTTTCTAGTCAGAATATGTGTTAATTAATTCTGCAGTTTTACATATTAAAAACGCTGATATTAGATAAATTAACCTTGCTTGTAATTTGGTATTGTAAACTTTAAACATGAAACAGCAACTCGAAGCTTGTTGATTCGTCCCAATTGTGGAAGAAACTGAAGATAAACTGACTCATCAAAAAGTGACAACGCAAGCATATTAACAATCAGGGCACCATGTAAATTTGATAGTATATATCCTATATGCAAATATTTAACATTTAATTTGTGAAACCCGGATAGTTAATCTCTATCCCAGAAGAATCCATTAAAGACTTTACTCAATTGTGTTTTTTATAAAATCATTCATAGTTTGGATTTTTTTATCTTAAATCATACTGCAAGTGCACAGTTAATCGCAAAGAGACTAAAATTACAAGAAGTCCTAAAGTATAGAGTAGCTTGACAAAAAAAATTTAAAGCTAAGGAAAAAGTAGATATACAATATAAACAATGTAATAAAAGCGTTAGGTATTAGGGAATTCACAAGAAATTATATCATATATATTGATAACTTATTGGAGAATCAAATAAGTACCATTTTAGAACACGAAAACACGAATGTATTTCACTTTGTGGTTCCAATCACTATGTTTAACAACCTAGAGAACTAACTTTTTTGGAGTCTTGGAAATTAAACATGCATTAATTTTCAGTTTAATTAGGTTTACAAAGAGTAATAACATCAACTTTCACCAGCTATAGACACTCTGCTCACAAGAATTATCTTCAAGCAACTAAATCAACTTTCACTAAATTCGGTTAACTTAAGATCATGAACTGGGTGGCCAATCAAGTTCAAAAAAATAAGAACAATCCAAATGAAGAATTTTAATGAAGATTCTCTAATCAAACAATCATAGACATTAATTTTTATCAATTCTTAACTTTAAAGCTACTCAGACATAACCAAAGAACACAAGATCAATGATAAATCTATATGATTAGATTAAAGAGATAAATCATGAGTTCAAAAATATTCTCCCATCTTCCCAAAGCTCTACAAACTAAAAGTATAATAAAGATAAACCTTAACCCTAAAGAATGGCTCCAAAATAGTAGATATAGGTCAAAACATGTCCTAGACGAATTCAAGGCAAAACCAAACCGAGAATATTGAAAAACTGAAGTTTTCTGGTATTGAACCGGCACACAGAACAGTCTTCAGTAAAACGCGCATAACATTTTATTTAGCCGATTGATCGACCCCAAATTGGTAGCACTGGATATCCAATTAAATTCTATATATTATGTTTAAATCTAATATTAATCCATCAGTGAGAAATCCTCCATTCGCTGCTAAAATTCTACCCAAATTAGCATCTTGAATTACCTTTTGACATCCCCTTAAATATTCGACAATAGCCTAAAATACTCTTTTTTAAAACAGCCTAAAAGACTCTAAAAGCACATATTTGACTCGATAAGATACTCCAAAGATAGATGTTAAATTGGTAAAAAAAAAATTGATATATCAAATATCTTGCATGAACTCCTTTCAAATTAAATATATCAAATACTCAAATCGGTTTTGAAAAGAGTTCGTGCAAGACCTCTAAAGAAGCTGGTGGTCTTGGTGGCTACATGGACTGCAAGGACTCTGTTCTACGTTTCGAGGAAGACGTAGGCGATGCTGGAATCCGCTAACTAGTCATCGGACTGCAAGGCCTCTGTTTTTGTGGCGGTTCGTCATGGTGTGTAGCCCTTCCGGCTCGGCGTTCTCTCACCACCAAGAAGGTTGTGGTGTCGAACGTGGCTATCTCAGACTTGTTGAGATGGTGAGATTATTGGGGGGGGGGGGGGGGTTGTGGTTTGTGGTCGAGCGTCGGTTCCTCTTTTGGTTCCGACTTTAGTAGCCGCGGTACACGCTTCCAACGGTGGTCGTTCTCCAGATGGTGACTGTCGGCGGATTTGAAGACTGGCTTGGACACACGATCTCGGTGAAGTCACGGTAACCTAGTACCACCATTACCAGTTAACCGGAATTGTAGTTTCGTCGATTTGCTTTTTTTTAGGATTAATTAATAAAATTTTGTTAATTAAAAAATTTATATATATAATATTTACGATATTTACAGAAGAACAATTATGTGTCAAATAAAAATTAAAATTTATTTGCTGGAAGTAAGCCCAAAAAAGGCGTTAGTACGTTACACATTTGATATGTGTTACCTCGGCAACGAACGACTATTCTATTACTCAAATTTGGGGTGGTCTGGATAACCAGACTGGAATATAACAATCAACATACCAAAGTTTTCTATGGAAAGACCTCGCAGTCCTAACTAAAGAATCCGAAAACTACTACTTACGGTTTTAAAATATATATAGCGCTTGTCATTTTACACTATTATGGCGTTACACATTTGATATATAACATGTGTGGCTCTGCATTACTACATTTTTAAGATAGATGTCAGAGATTTAAGTTATAAATAGCAATATATATGTTTGATTGTCTTAACATGCAGTAGAGATGATGAACTTTTCAAAACCGGCATCTTGAACGTGTAATAGTTTCATTTTTCTCAACAGCTATTCATTATATGTGGTTATGATTCGCAACGATGGACTCAAGTAGTGTAATAGAGTCTTTAGAATTTTCTTATTTGTAGACCTTTCTAATTATTTCAAATAAAAATATTTTCAACAAAAATGTTTTGGGTGGTGGTAGTCGGCTTTTAGGGTTTTTCTCTGTGGATTTAGTTTTCTCCTCTTAGTTTCATCGATTGTTTTCGTCGCAGTGTTGTGGCGGAGTGACGGAGTGACGACCATACTACTTCGGACTTGCGTTTCTGCAGGTTCTTTCGGTGGCGTTGAAGATTGGGGGGGGGGGGATCTGAGATTTGGGTTCTTCTGCGGTGTCGTAGAAACCCTCCCTTTCTCTCTTCAGTCTTGAGAGTTTTAGAGAGTCTCATTATCTAAGAAGCGTGTTTTGGGCCATCGTATGCAAGCGGTGGCTCTCTCAATGGCGTGTGAGTCTCCGGTAAATTGATGTGGCTGGTTGCCTTCTATGGCTACTTGGTGGCATCTAGCCGGTTCTTCTCTCTTCTGATCTCCTCTACGTGGTACTCCTCTTGGTTTCTCCAGAAGTTAGTGGCCGCTTTCTGTTTTGGATCGCCTTTGGTTCTTCATGTTTTCTCTATCCTCGCTGACACCGAGGATTAGCTTATCGGGTCACATGCTCTGTCTCTGATTCTCAGAGCCAGCAATTGGCATAGCAGCTTCATTTTCTCTTTTGTCAATGTGAATTTCCCAATGCCAATTCAAATCACGTGAGTTCGGTTGGTAGTGTGCTTGCAGTTTCTGTGCATGTCGTAAGAGGTTCCGTGTAGGATGCAGCAGCACTTTCTAACCCGACCTTTGGTGTCTCAGGTGAGCTTTTACAGTTGGGCCCGATTGCTTTCCACAGGTATAGCGGTCCTAGAATTCTATCTCCTTTGGTCGTCTTTGTGCTATAACGACAATGAAGAATACAGAATTGGCAAGATCATCGGTAATTAGCTATTTCAGGCGATGTCTCGGGGACTCTGGTATCCGAGGCAACAAAGTAAAACCCACATTCCCGGGGTCAACGTCAATAGAAGAGAACGGTCATTGGTAGTCTAGTGATTTAAAAACGGCCTAGCACAACACGCCGGATAGGTGGTGATGCGAAACTAGATTTGTACCATTTGATCTAGATCATTTTGTTCGAGTCCGGTTTGTATTTAACATTGATGCCTGATTCGGAATTTTAATTATATATATAATTTTTTTAAAAACAAAGAAAAAGAAACCAATTGAAGTGCAGAAATAGAGACCCAAAAGGAAAATTCTAAATGAATCAAACTCATAAAGAAGAAAGAGGGTAGGGGTCCACTATAGATGTGCTCACATACATGCTCCACAAACTTCTGTTTCTTTTACTTTTTTATTTTCTTTTATTTTCTTTGAATGAAAATTTTTATGACCATCACACATATTTTCTCACATTTATTAGATTGTATTTCTCCTCTTTTCCGCCTATAAATAGCAATCCTATCTCATTCCCTCAGGTACTCTCACATCATCACACAACTGGCTACTTCGAACAAAGACTTTCCAAGACGAGAGATATAAAGAAAGAGAGATCATGGAGCAGACCATCAAATTTCCTGTTGTAAACTTGTCCAAGCTCAATGGTGAAGAAAGAGACCAAACCATGGCTTTAATCAACGATGCTTGCGAAAATTGGGGTTTCTTTGAGGTACAAATATTAACATGTGCTCAGTATATATATATATATATATATATATATATATATATATATATATATGATTAGTTATATATCAGCTTTTAAGTTTATATACTTAATGGTAATGTGGATCTTTTTGTTTGGATTTTTCAGATAGTGAACCATGGGTTACCATATGATTTGATGGACAACGTGGAGAAGATGACAAAGGAGCATTACAAGAAAACAATGGAACAGAAGTTTAACGACATGCTCAAGTCCAAAGGTTTGGAAAAGCTTGAGACAGAAGTTGAGGACGTCGACTGGGAAAGCACTTTCTACCTTCGTCACCTTCCTCAATCCAATCTCTACGACATTCCTGATATGTCTGATGAATATCGGTACAGTTTTTTATTTATTTATCAATATTACACAACTCTTTTTTTGTTCAACATTAATAAAACAACTTCAAATCACAATTTATATTCATTTAAAGGGAAACTTTACCTCTTTTACCTAGATTAAAAAGGAAGTTATGATATTTTATTCGCTAAAATAACTTTCCTTTGTTGGTTTATAAAAAACAGTTTTATTGAAACTTTTTCACTTGGAACTTCTAATTCTTTTTATTGTAATGTAAAGGTTGAGAAAATAATTAAAAAGAAAACTTAAGACAATTATTTGAAACCAGCATACTGAAATATTGCTTTTTCTTGGAGTAATAGTGAATAATATCCCATCGAAATACTAAAAATGTTTCAAAATTTTGCAGGACGGCCATGAAAGATTTTGGAAAGAGATTGGAGAATCTTGCAGAGAATTTGTTGGATCAACTGTGTGAGAATCTAGGGTTAGAGAAAGGATATCTGAAGAAAATGTTTCATGGAACAAAAGGTCCATCCTTTGGGACTAAGGTGAGCAATTATCCACCTTGTCCTAAACCAGAAATGATCAAAGGTCTCCGGGCCCACACTGATGCAGGAGGCATCATCTTGTTGTTTCAAGACGACAAAGTCAGTGGCCTCCAGCTTCTCAAAGATGGTGATTGGATCGATGTTCCTCCACTCAACCACTCTATTGTCATTAATCTTGGTGACCAACTTGAGGTATCATATGTTCACACTATATTTTCAAAATATCTTTTGCTAGACAAAACTTTTTTTCATGTTGAAGTCTGATTTTGGTTTAGTCCTGGTTGGATGATATTGGGCAGAATGGTTTGTATATGATATAACCGAATTAAGCAAGAATGACATTTGAAATCTTTAATGGGTTCGTAACATATTTAGGTGATAACCAACGGAAAGTACAAGAGTGTGATGCACCGTGTGGTGACTCAAAAAGAAGGGAACAGAATGTCCATTGCATCGTTCTACAACCCCGGAAGCGATGCGGAGATCTCTCCAGCTTCATCACTTGCCAGCAAAGAAACCGAGTACCCAAGCTTTGTGTTTGATGACTACATGAAGCTTTATGCTGGGGTCAAGTTTCAGCCTAAAGAGCCACGCTTTGAGGCGATGAGGAATGCTACTGCAGTTACAGAACTGAACCCAGCCGCATCCGTAGAGACTTTCTAAAAACGGAGTTGAGAGTTTAAGCAAAGAAAGAAAGAAGATGATTTTGTTTTGTGTGTTTACGTGAATAAGTTAAGACTGAGATTAGTGTTAATATAATTAATAATCTGGTTGATTAATTGTTGGTCAATGGTGTGTTTAAAGTGTGTGAGTGTTTATGTTAATGGAAGATGATAATAATATTAATATGAGTAATTGTTCTAATAGTTTTAAGGGTTAATGTGTTTATCATAAATCAGCTCTCTGTTTCAAAAATCAGAACTTAATGTTGATGAAGCTAAAAAAGCTTTTCTCTTAAAAGCTTTTAAAAAATATACACAAAAACAAACAAACAGAGATTGGTGGAACTTAAACAGAGTTCTTTTTTTTTTTTTGCTAAAAGATTTACTATTGAAATTGCAGGAGAATGTAGATGTTACAAAGATTTACTATTGAAAGCCCAATCCCTAAGTAAAAGTCGAACTCTAGAATCTGAAAGTGGAAGAGACGGAGGATACGATGAATCAAGGTGATCGACGAGGTGAGAATAGAGAGAGACAATTATTCAAAAAACAGAGAGGATGATTGAGGGTCCGCATGTCTGATGCTTGCTATCTAGTTGCGCACTAGACGATCAATATCATAGAGGATAGATGACGGTGATCTGAAGCTTGAGCGATGTATTCTGTTGTTGCGTTCATTCCAGGAGAGATAGATTGTTGCTCGCCAAGAGAGTAAGAGGAGCTTTCGAAATGGAGGAGGACCAGAGAAACCTTTCAGAATTTTTTATCCACGGGTAAGCCAAATCTCTGAGTAGAATTAGTTGATTAGCCATCCAAGACTGTTTATGCCTTGTGTTTATAACCCTGAGAATAAGTTAAGTAATTTCCCTGAAATTAATCACCTTGAGGTGTACAAGAAACACAAGAAAAAATATTCAAGTTTGAATCATAAGTCCAGCAAGAACGTAAGTTATACGAATGATTCCATCGTCCCACACCTCCGAGGTTCGTTTTCCAGTCACGCGACCATGCATTAGGCGAGATTCGGTTTAAGTTTATAGCTCGTGCAGAGCAGTCTTGACTAGAAGCTAGTCATGCATGTGTTTGGAGCCAAGAATGCTTTATTCTTTTAATGGGCCAGTAGTTTTTTTTTTTTTTTTTTTTTTTGAACACATAATGGGCCAGTAGTTTGATTATTCATTTAATGGGCCAGTAGTTTGTATAAAATGCCTATGGCTTCATTGGTCATTTTCTTAAATTGCATGTTTAAAATCACGGGTTCAAACTCGTCTGTAAAGATTTTTGATTTTTTTCAAAAATTAATAGTTAATGGACAAAAAAAAAAAACAAAACTTAGGTTCACCCCCTAAGCTGAACCTTTAAATTCACTCTAACCTTTACGACCAATCAAAATAACACATAGATAATTAATTAAAAAATATTAAATTAAATAAAAAATAGATACAAAAAATAAAAACGCTAATTTTAACGACATTAACGCTTCCAGCAAAACCCTAAACCCTAAATATTAAATTCTAAACCACATACCATAAATTCTAAACCCAAATTCAAACCCCTAAACCAAACCCTATACCCTAAACCCTAATCCTAGACCCTAAGCCCAAATTATATACCTTAAACACAAAAAATAGACTGTAAACCAAAATCCTATACCCTAAACCCAAGTCTTAGACACTAAACCCAAACCGTAAACCTTAACCCAAACCCTATAGCATCTAAGTTTGGGGTTTGGGTTTAGAGTTTACCGTTTGGGTTTTAGGTATAGGATTTGGGTTTAGGGTATAGGTTTTGGGTTTAGGATTTACGGTTTGGGTTAGGATTTACCGTTTGGACTTATGGTTAAGGTTTTGGGTTTAGGGTACATAATTTGGGTTTAAGGTTTACGGTTTGGGTTTAGGGTCTTCGACTTGGCACTACAAGAAAACAACAAGGATTCTGAGGGAAAAAATCGTCGGAATTTCGTTATTCCGACGACATACCGACGAAACAAGTCGTCGGAAATAATTCCTCGGAATTTCTTCTTTCCTCGGAAATCCCTCGGAATTTTCCGACGGAATTCCGAGGAAACAAACTTCCGAGGAAATTCCGAGGATCACTAGTTTGTCGGAAATGTCCTCGGAATATACCGAGGGAGAACTTCGTCGGGATATTTCCTCGGACGTTCATCGATCGATGCGTTTTTGGACATATATACATCGATCGATAGGAATATACCGACGACATATTCCTCGGAATATTCCGAGGAACATGTCCCTCGGTATATTCCGAGGAACCGGTTCCTCGGAATATTCCGAGGGAAATGTCCCTGTTCCTCGGTATATTCCGAGGAATAGGTCCCTCGGTATATTCCGAACGTTTTTTTGTAAACAGATCTAGGCTGTTCAATATGGCAAAACCGAACCGTACCGAACCGAACCGAACCGAAATAGATAATATGGTTTGGATTTGGTATATACCATACAAACCGAATGGATATGATTTTTAAAAAACCGTAGGATTTGGATATGGTTCGGTATATAACCGATAAAACTGAATAAACCAAATAAAACCGATCAAAAATAGAAACATGTAAATATGTATATATTTTATAACAACATATGAAAATCATAAGTTAATTTTTTTGCTAATAACTATTACCATTTTTTTACAGTAATAAAATAGTCCTGATTTGTAAAACACTTGAACTATAATTAAATAACAATTCATCGCAAACATGCTTCTTATGTTCTTAGTCGTCTTTTGATCTTTTTGCTTTAATTTAGCATTGACTAAATTGAAATAAAGATTATAAATTTGATGATAACAATTAGTGGAAATTCTTCACAATTTTTTTTTGTCTATAAACGAATAGAGTTTCGTGTTTAATAGAAGAAACATGACTTTAATGAACGCTAAATATGAAATAATATAATAACTTATTTTTTGTGCTTCGTTCTTCTGTTTTATTTTTTATTTTTTATTTTTATTATCAAAATTTTGGGCTTTAATTTTAATTATAGATTTGATTATTTTATTAGATGATAGAAACATTTTTTATTTTTGTTCTTTTATTTAAACTTATAATATTTTTTAATAAATGAATGTGTTGACAACAAGACTCTAAAATTCATATAATATGATCCCAAAATAAAGAATTATATTTTTTGGTATAAAACCGAATAAACCGAAAACCGACGGTATATAAACCGAACCGAACTGAAGTAAATATGGATTTAGAATGGTAGTTATATTTTACTAACCGAAATACCGAAAAACCGAAAAAACCGAACCGAAACCGAACCGATATCCGGATTGAACACCCCTAAACAGATCGATCGATGGATTTATGTCCAAAAACGCATCGATCGATCGAGTAAAAATATAATTAATTTCCTCGGAATGTAAAAAATATTATTCTTTTAAAAAAAATAAAATTTCTGAAATTTAAATTCGAAATATGAAATTAAAATTAAAATTGAAATCATATTAAATTAATATTCAAAGTTTCACAAATAAAAAAATAAAACATTCCGAGTTTTTGAAAAAAAAAAAAACTACGGGTCTGGCACGTCCGGTACACCTCGTTCGGGTACATCCTCTGCATCATCTCCATCATTTGCTGGTTCAGCCTCCTCTGTGCCTCATAACCCGCCTGTTGAGCCGCCATCTGGGTCTCCAACAAAGATATACGATCATCTTTGTCCTTCAACTTGCCGTAAGTACTTCTGGATCAACAAAGGGCGGTGGTGCAGAAGAAGGAGGAACTGACCGGGTGCGACGACCCAAACCGACCAAACATCCCTTCTCTTTGGAACCGACTGAATAGAAAATAGCCAAATTTACAAAATTTAAACCAAGAAATAAATGAATGAACTTTAAAAAAAAAAGAACTTACGGATTCAACGATTTCGTTGATTCGAAACCGGGACAAGTTGGTCGAAGCCGTCGAAGCGTCGAAGCTCATCTCGGTTTGAAGCTGAGACACTTCGTTACCACCTGAGTTTGGACCAGGTCGACCACGTCCCTCACAAGACCGTCATCAATCTGGCCGGTCTTCTTGTTGGTATACGCCCTCCTCATTAGGGCGAGATCATCAACGGCTCGCCATCATTTTCTTCCGCCTTGAAAAAAAACATAAATTAAAGAAACATTAGAAATTAGAAGAAATGCACAATAAATTAAAATTCTGAAACTCAAATAATTGAAGAAAAAAGCGGTTGTTGAACTTACCATGCGATCTCCCAGAGTGACAATAGATTGAGCACCCAAGTTATGCTTGTAGATGCCCTTCCTTTACGGTCGCTCCTGCGGTTGGTGGAGTTGGTGGAAGAAGTTTCTTTCGTCTCTTCCTTATCCCATGCGCACACAACTCCTTCCAGACCGTGTCGTTCATCGACTTTGGGACCTTTTAATAAAAAAAGAAAGAAAATAGTTTAATAAATTAAAAAATAGTTTAATAACTTAAAAAATTGTTTAATAAATTAAATCGAACCTTATTGATTTCCCACTTCTTCTTCCACTCGTGGATCTGCTTCCCATAGTGTCCATAACTTTATGGACGAAGTGGTTGATGGATCTATATTAGGTTGATTTGAATAAATAAAAAAAAAAACAATGAAAAAAAAAAAAAGATTTAAAAATTTAAATTTTAAAGATAAATAAATTAAGTGAATATAGAAATTGTGATTGAGGGGTGACTTTGGTGTGGGGGGATTGAGTGAAAGATAGGGTGTGGTGATTAGATTGGGATTGTTGGGATTTGTCCTTTGATAGATAATGATAAAGAGAAGTATTGTAGTTCTCCAACTCCATATAACCACATGCTTCCTTTACATTAAACGAGGGGGGTGGGGGGTGGAGGGTTGGGAGGGGGGGGTTTTTTTTGGGTTTTTTAATACTCAACAAAACGTAATTTTTTACAGGCGGTTTATTTTCTCAAGGTGTGTAATAATGACATATTAGAAGAATAAAGTGGGTTATTCAAACAAACCTAAATTCATGCTCAATTTTAAGTCGGTTTAAAAAAGTGAATTGGTTACATCATGTGATACAGTTTTAAACTTCAATTTGGTCGGTTTAAAGTATGAAAAATGGTATATTGTAACGATCCAAACATTTTTATACCACTGCAGGCGTGGGGATTTGTAGTGATAAACTTTTGTCTTCACCGGGAACTGTATCGATTTAAACTGTATTATATAACTGCTATCTCTATTGGTTTTTGTCAGCAATGTTCATCTCCTCTGAGAAAGTTTTTTCGATCTTTAAAAATGCTACATCTTCTACATCTTCCGGAAGACCATTTATTGTGTGTTCCTCCTCTTCGGACTCTTTTCAGACCCTTCATCGGATTGTTGAGTAAATACTATATATGAAAGGATCTCTCTGTAATTATCTGATAGTACGAATACCCTACATGTACTCTTGTATATATACTCCCTACATACTTAATAATAGAACTATTCACCAATCATATATGGTATCAGAGCTAGCAAACACCTAAAATTAAAGCGCCGCTTCTCTTTTTCAACTTTTCTTCTCCACCATGTCCTGAACTCACAACTCACTGCGACAAACTCTGAGACCATCCTGTCTCAGCAACCCCATCTCAATTCAATATGACAAACGTTACAAACTCACTGGCTCAAACGTCTGATGTGGGTCGCCAGGTGCTAGCCTTGCTCTATTGCTATGACCTTTGCTTGGTTATATTGAAGGCTCCATCGTTGTTTCCTCCCCAGACCACCATGACGGATGACGAGGATCACCACCAATCCGTCCTACACCCTATGGAAAAGACAAAATTGTGTGATCTTCAGCGCCCTCCTTGGTGCAATAACCTCGACGATTCAACTGATCCTCTCCACGGCGACTACAGCGGCTGAGATCTGAACCACCCTCACGACGACCTATGTGAAAACCCAGTCGCGCCCATGTCAAGCAGATTCGTCAACAAATTCAGACCTGGAAGAAAGGTGAAAATCGATCAATGATTACTTCCAAGGCTCACCACTCGATTTATAAAATAAATCGCTTTTCTGGGAAGGCTATGGATCATGAAGATCAAATTGAAGCTATCCTTGCTGGTCTCCTGAGGAGTACAAGACCATTGCTGATAAATCGATGGCCGTGTGAAACGCCTCCCTCCTGCCCTGAGTTTCATGAGAAGCTTCTCATCAGGAAGCCAAACTGCAGGCCGTTCCTCTGCGCCAACTACTGCTCCGATCACAGCCAACTACACCAAACTATCGTGGCTCTTCAAGCTACAATCGCAATCAGAACTCGCGACGTGGAGGCTACCGTGGTCATCAGACATGGCACCAACAACAACTCATGCATCATCTCAACAGCTCAACAAAACAGCTCGCGTGGGTTACCAAGGCAAGTTTCAAATCTGCAGTGTCTTTGGCCATAGCGCACGCCGTTTGTCCTCAATTAATGGTGGCTCTTCTCACTCCAGCCCAAACCGCGTGTGACTAATCCTCCTTCCTGCAGCCTCGAGCGAATGTCGCGCAAGCCAACCTCTACAATCCCAACGCGTGGCTCCTTGACAGTGGTGCTACACACCATCTAACATCTGATTTGCAGAACTTGGCCTCTGCACCAGCCGTATACAGGAGGCGATGAAGTTGCTATTGCAGACAGTACAGGTCTGAAAAATTACTCATATGGCTCTGCTTCTATACCTACACGCTCGAAAACACTTAATCTCAACGACATTATTTGTGTTCTGAGTGGTTATGAACTTGATCTCTGTCTATAGACTTTGCAATGCTAATCACGTTTCTGTGAATTTTTCCCTGCTCTTTTTCAGGTGAACGATCTCAGCACGGAGGTCCAGTTGCTTCAAGCCGCACGAGGGATGATTGTATGAGTGGCCGGTGTCCTTTCTAAACCCACAGCATCTTTTGCTTCTTATCCAGACACCAAAACCACTCTCTCTCAATGGCACCAGAGACTTGGCCACCCTTCTTCTTCTACTTTAAAAGCTGTTGTTTCCCATTTTTTCATTACCTTGTTTCACAACTCTTCTACTCTTCTCTTGCAATGATTGTCTACTTAATAAAACTCAAAAGCTTCCCTTTCATCAAAGTACTATTGTCTCAACCCATCCTCTCGAATATCTCTTTACTGATGTCTGGCAATCTCCAATCTATCCACCCAAAACTATAGATATTATCTTGTCCTAGTTGACCACTTCACTAGGTACACATGGCTTTCCTCTTACCAAAAAGTCTGATGTCAAAGGACATCTTCCAAACCTTTACACCCATCGCAGAAACCAAGTTCAAAACAAAGATCTGCGACTTTATTCTGATAATGGCGGTGAGTTCCGCGGAATCGGGTTCCATCAGAACCTATCCTGGATTAGGTGGAGTTGTGCGGCTTGTTCCGCTTTGCCCCAAGCCAACTGAGTCTCCGTTCCTGGGGACTTATACATGCCCTTCAAGTCCTTTCAGAACTGTCCGCTTGTAGAAATAACTAGTAGCATGGTTGCTGCCGCCTTCCATACTCGAGAAATTGGAGAAGGGTCTCGTCTTTCGAGTTGTACCACGTCCTCGTTGTACGTCCCCAGTGGAATTTCCGGAAGTGGATCGAAAACACATCAACATTTGGCGAATATTTATTCCTTCTTCACCTCGGCCCGAGACCTAACGGATTTCGTCTCTCCTGGTCGCCTCTAGGTATCTATATTCTATGTCCGGATAAAATATTTTATTTTACTTTTTGTGTTGGTAAATAAAGAAATTTTTGGATGTCATAATTCTAAGATTTGAGTACAACTTTAACGTGCAACGTCAGACTATTCCATGATATTAATGTCCAAGTGATTTTCCATTTGTAGGTATTTCGCCGGATGATCCAGCTGAATCCACTACGTTCCTGGAAAAATCTGTTGAATTAGCCACTAACCTCCGTGATCCTGCTTTTCTGCTGCATCCCGACATCATCCAGATGACTTCATTGGCATCTAGTGACAGTTATCTTTCGTCCCAGCACGTAATGGTATTTGTTTTGTTTTTACTTTTTCTTGTTTAAATCTATTACATCTTTTAACAAATTAGAGATTTATTAGGAATAAATTCGAATATGACTAGGTGGCTACAACCATTAAAGCTTGTTTCATAAGAATTTCATAGGTAAAGGATAAGAACAGGACTTGGTGGCTACAACCATTAAGGCTTGCTTCACAAATAATCCTAGGATATAGGTCAAAAAGAAGTGAACAAGACTTGGTGGCAACCACCATTAAGGCTTGATTCATGGAAGCCTGTCCAATCTTGGTTAATGATCTTGCATATAAGCAGACTTTGACCAAGAGAGAAAATTAGTAGAGAGAGAGGATATGAACTAATGTTTACCTGCAGGTCCAGATACTTGTTTGAAAAATCCTAGAATCTTGTGATCGATACTCCCAAGGTAAAGCATTCACTTTTATTTTATGCTAAGAAATGAGGTTGGTAGAAGGGAAGGAAAGACAAGATTATGCTAAGTTGTTGGCTAGAGATGAATTTGGTGCTAAGCTAGGATATGGTATGATGTTACTTTTGTGATTAGGACTTCTTAGATGTGGATTGCAATATTGTAGATGTGATGATTCTAAGTTTAAATCATGTGAGTCCCTGCTGTTTTTAAAACCTCTTTCGAGAGACTGCCGTTTGTTTTGCTTGAGGAAAGCAAAGGTAAGTCTGGGGGGGAAGTTGATAGACTATGGATTTGACTCATTTTCATCCATAGCTTATAGGTGTTTTCCTAATAATTATATTATTATATAGTCTATTATTATATTTATAAGATCATGAATGTTTTGGAGAAAGTGATGATTTTGGAGCATTTGGAGATATTTGGAGCATTTTGGAGATATTTGGAGCAAGCACCCGAGATGACCATCGAGATCGACTATCGGTCGATATTGGAGAGCTAGAATCGATCGATACACAATACATGGTGTCGATCGACAGCGAAACCGCGCAGGAAACCCGTTTGGTCACAGCCAACTTGAAGCCCAAGATTTCACTATTTTACAAGATTGCCCCTGACGAGTTTTTACCCTAATTATATAAGTTTTGCCGCCATGTTAGAGGCAAAGTGTGTTTCTTTGTATTTCTTGTTAATTGATAGATATGAGAGAAGATCCAAAGTTATAATTGTGATTGGAACTCCATTGATATCTATATTATTATTCTATGAAGTTTTTATACTTAACTACTGCTATGAATTGCTTAGCCATGTCTGAGTAATTCTCTTGTTAGATTTTAGAGTTTAAATAGGTTAGGAGGGATTAGCCCCAATTATAGATTGTGTGAGTTGTGATAATCATCTTTAGGATGTTCATTAATGCATGTGTCTAGATTAGCTACCTAGAACCTGCCCTTGGATTGATTGATAAAAGCAATAGCTTAATTCTCATCCTGAAAACATTCTAATAGAGCTATGTTTCTTGCTACGAGCAAGGCGAGAGCTGATCTAGTGAGCTTAGTAAGCATTCATTTAACCTGCGCATAAAGCTTGACTAGAGCGCGTCGATCGATATCACACTGAATAATCAATCGACGGTGCATTGCAAAGGTGTATCAATCGATACGCTCATTGGAATATCGATCGAAACTTTCTATAATCAATATAACGAGAGTTGAGATCATAGATCTAAATAATAGACAAACAAGTCAATGCCCACAAGAGCCAAGACTTGTTGATCAAATAGTTGACATTTACATTATCATGCATGCAAACTCATTAGGAATCTATAGGATTATAATTCCAACTTTCCTGAATAAAAATAAACCCTAATTATAGCTATTTCCTTTTTAAGCACCAAAACCCCAAAATCTGCTATGAACAAACACTTGTTTAATATAAAACTGCAATTACTTTTATTTAAAACTCTATAAAACATGTTTGCTTAACAAATCATATTAGAATCCTTAGGTTCCCTAGCTCCCTGTGAATTCGATCCCTAAAGTACTACAGCTCGACCTCTTATTTGAGAGAGTATAATTCCCTCCTTAGAGTTATTTGAGTGATATCAATGCAGTATCCTCAGAGTCTATATACAACTACTTTATAAATAATCTAGATTAAATTTCATGTTAACTTTCTTCTATTCTTATTAGCCTCAAATTTTTTTGATATAAATATATATGATATTTTATGCTTTAACATACTTAGAACACAATTTTTTTTATTAATCTCCTTGACGTTCTTTCGGCATAATTTTTTTTAAAATAATCTCCCTATATTTTTTTTTAAATTATTTGATATGGTTTGATTTCTTAAAAAAACAATATTTGTTTCTGAATGAAACTCTTGATATATTTAAATTATATGTGTAATTTTTAAAACATTTAGTATCAACTTTTAAAATAAGTGTGATTTAAATTCTTATAGTTTAAATTCTTGAAGTTTGATGTTAAGTTTTCAAAAATTATTATATATGTCAAGTTAATTCGTTTTAATGAGTTTTAAAGTTTATCTTAATTTATATAATTTTTTTTTCAAACAGTTTGCTTTTGAACTTTTTGATGTTTTATTTTATCTCATTCAAAAAAAAGACTCTTATCAATCCGATGTTGTCATTAGCCTTCCATGAACTATTACTGAAATCAAAGTCAATCATCTTCCTAACTCACAAATGGGTGCAACAGAGGCAAGCCTAGGCAAGATCTAGGTGGGGCAAGTGCCACATGCAGAAATTTTTTTTTCTCATTAATTGCATTGAAAATCAAGGACCTTAATTGGATTATAATCTCCAATGCCCCCATACACCTTTGGTTACGACTTTTTATTTAATTAAGTATGCCCCATGTTATGAAATTGCTAGATCTGCCCTAGGTGCAATGGATTCAGTCCAAGATCAACGGTCTTATAATTTCTCCAGAAGCGTCAAGGTGCACCACTCATCTATTCTCACACCCATTGCCTTTAATTGATACATTGAGTTAGTTGGAGTTTACTGTTATAGGCTTCTCACTGACAGCTTTTTTCTTCAGTTCTTCGGCTTATTCGTTGTTAAGCTCAAATATAGTAATCAATGTTTGATTTGTTGTATGTCTCTCTGTAACGTAGCCATATGTTTCACTTATATTTTTTGTTTCCTATGCCAAAATAGGAGCAAATCTCTTAGCCTCTTCAATTTTTGATCTAAACCACATTATTTCTTTTTTTTCATTTCTTTGTACTGGAATTATAATAAGAGCAATCTATTCAAAAGAGATCATTTGCATATATATATATATATATATTATAACTTGATAACATGCCATGAAATAATTAATTGGAAATTTAGTTGAAACCTCTAATATTAATCTTTAGTCTAGTTTTCCATTTTCATCATTATATACATAACGTAAAGTCTTGAGTACAATGTATTAGTTACATTACTTAAAATCTCTACTGCAATGTATTTTAGCAATTTTCATACAATTGCTGACAACTCAAAATGTTAATTTTTTAATACATTGAATATAATAAAACATTTTGTGTAGGGGTTTAACTAACTCATGGTACCAGTCGAAGTGATAGACTATGGATTGACCTATTTTCATCCATAGTTTATAGGTCTTTTTACTAATAATTATATCATTATAGAGTCTATTATTATATTTATAAGATCATGAATGTTTTGGAGATAAGTGATGATTTTGGAGCAATTTTGGAGATATTTGGAGTAAGCACCGAGAGAGACCATCGAGATCGACTATCGGTCGTCGATATTGGAGATCTAGAATCAATCGATACACAAAACATGGTGTCGATCGACAGAGAACCGCGCAGGAAGTCCGTTGGTCACAGCAGCCACTTGAAGCCCAAGGTTTCACTATTTACAAGATTCCCCTGACGAGTTTTACCCTAATTATATAAGCTTTGCCGCCATGTTAGAGGCAAAGTGTGCTTCTTTGTGTTTCATTGTTTTACTGATAGATAGGAGAGAAGATCCAAATTAGTTATAATTTGTGATTGGAACTCCATTGATATCTATATTATTATTCTATGAAGGTTTTATACTAACTGCTGCTATGAATTGCTTAGCCATGTCTGAGTAGTTCTCTTGTTAGATTTATGGGTTTTAATAGGTTAGGAGGGATTAGCCCCAAATATAGATTGCTGAGTTGTGATAATCATCTTTAGGATTGTTTATCGTGTGCCTAGTAATTAGCTACCTAGAACCTGCCCTTGGATTGATTGATAAAAGCAAGCTTAATTCTCATTCTGAAAACATTCTAATAGAGCTATGTTTCTTGCTATGAGCAAGGCGAGAGCTGATCTAGTGAGCTTAGTAAGCATTCATTCAACCTGCGCATAAAGCTTGACTAGAGCGCGTCAATCGATATCACACTTGAATAATCGATCGACGGTGCAAAAGGTTGTATTGATCGATACGCCCATTGGAATATCGATCGACACTTTCTATAGATCAATATAACGAGAGTTGAGATCATAGATCTAGTTAATAGACAACAAGTCAATGCCCGCAAGAGCCGAAAAGACTTGTTGATCAACTAGTTGAGCTTTACATTATCATGCAGCAACTCATTAGGCA
>NW_026014237.1:0-35559 GCF_020379485.1 Brassica napus
GGATCCCACTTGCTGATGTCGGCCATTACTTTTGTAAGCTTCTCTCTTGAAACTGCCAAAGTGTGTGCCAAGGACCACCTCCGCATTTTTGAACACTCTTAACAGTAATCATCACGTGTGACAATGTCAAGATGAAAATTACTAACTCTCTTTTTCCGTAATTAGTTTGCTGTTCTTGTCATTACAAGAGAAAAGCTGTCAGAGGAAAGAACAAAAGCTACCTCTTGTTAGAGATGAGGAACACAGAGCTCATCTTCATCCCAACACCAACCGTTGGTCACCTCGTTCCGTTTCTTGAACTTGCTAGGCGTCTCATCAACCAGGACGATAGGATCCGTATCACAGTCCTCGTGATGAAGCTCCAAGGTCAGTCTCATCTGGACACCTATGTTAACTCAATTGCCTCGTCTCTGCCCTTTGTTAGATTCATTGATGTCCCTGAGCTAGAAGATAAACCAACACTTGGCAGCACTCAATCTGCGGAAGCCTTCGTATACGACTTCACTGAGAGAAACATCCCTCTAGTGAGAAACATAGTCATTGGTATGTTATCGTCTCCTTCACTCGATGGAGTTAAGATGAAGGGAATAGTCGCTGATTTTTTCTGTCTCTCAATGGTTGACGTTGCAAGAGACGTAACTCTCCCTTTCTATGTGTTTTTGACTACAAGTTTCCGGGTTCCTAGCTATGCTGCAGTATCTAGCAGATAGACATAGTAACGATACATCGGTTTTTGTAAGAGATTCTGGAGAAATGCTATCGATTCCTGGCTTTGTAAACCCTGTTCCAGTCAATGTTCTCCCGACAGCTCTGTTTATGGAAGATGGTTATGACGCTTACGTCAAACTTGCCATGTTATTTAACAAAACCAATGGAATACTAGTGAATAGCTCCATTGATATTGAGCCTTACTCCGTGAATCATTTTAGTAGTGAAAAGAGTTACCCTCCTGTTTATGCTGTTGGCCCTATATTTAACCCCAAGGCCCAGCCTCATCCGGATCAGGACCATGGGGGTCGCGACGAGCTGATGAAATGGCTTGATGATCAGCCCGAGGATTCAGTTGTGTTCCTTTGTTTTGGGAGTATGGGGAGGTTAAAGGGTCCTGTAGTGAAGGAAATAGCTCATGGACTTGAGCTTTGTCAGTACAGATTCATCTGGTCACTCCGGGCAGAGGATGATTCTTTGCCTGAGGGGTTCCTTGACCGTGTCAAAGGACGGGGAATGGTATGCGGTTGGTCTCCTCAGGTGGAAATATTGGACCATAAGGCAGTGGGAGGTTTGTTTCTCACTGCGGATGGAACTCTATAGTAGAGAGTTTATGGTTTGGTGTGCCGATCGTGACGTGGCCGATGTATGCAGAGCAACAGCTCAATGCGTTTCTGATGGTGAAGGAACTGAACCTCGCGGTGGAGCTGAAGCTTGATTACAGGGCACGTAGGGATGAGCTTGTGAGTGCAAACGAGATAGATGCAGCTATTCGTTGTGTGATGAACAAGTATGATGGTTTAGTGAGAAAGAGAGTGATGGATATCTCTCAGATGGTGCGGAGAGCCACGTTGAATGGTGGATCTTCGTATTTGACTACTGAGAAATTCATACAGGACGTGATAGGAGTCAAGCCATAGACTTTTTTTCTCGTCCATAAGCTATGTAATCTTGTTTATGTTATGGTTATGGATTTGCTTACTTTTGAACGTTGTTCCTCTCGTTGAGGTTTAAACATTCATTAGTCGTCTCATGCATGAAGCTTCTTTGCCTCTAATTACAGCGTTTGCTATTTGTTTTGTACCAAATCAGTTAGTTTCCTTAGTTGTCCTCTGGTGTTTCTTTGTGACAATAAACCAATGCAACCGAAGATGAAGAAGTTTGTTACAACTTCAAAGACTCGACCTTATCTCTTTTATCTCTCTAAGCGAGGTCAAGTCTTTGGTTCTTCCTTATAACAGTCAAAATATTAACCTAGTACTCAACAGTTTCCACCTTGGTTTTACTCTTCGACCTTCATCTACAATCATCGGTTTCGCATGTGGATCACTTTCTTGAGTTACACCTTCCAGCTCTTTAAGCTTGTGAGACTGAGGGTATGTTCGTTTCTTCATCCGGATGAGCCCTTTGGATGGAGATAAGAGTTTTGTTTGTTTAGGCACTAAAAATGCAACTCATCCCGATAGATCATCCGGACGATTTTCAGAAATTTAGGCTTAACTTTAAATTCCATTCAGCTGATCCAATTTGGACCATTTGGATGAAGATTGTTCATTCAATATGGTATAATGTCTATTATGCCCATGATGTTATTCATAAATTACAAACATAAACACAATATCATTTTGTCACGCACGAAAACTGACAAAACCACAAAAACGCATTTTCCCGCGAAAACCTAAAATTGATTTTTTCACGCCAAAACCTAGAGATGGCAATCATGGACTTGGACCGCGGGTCTGGCCCGTAAAGGACTGTCACGGAACGGTATTGGGATGAGGTTTTCTAGGTCCGTAAATTTGCGGGCCTTGCGGGACGGGTCTTTGCGGGACTGAGCTTTTTGCGGGATGGGGCGAAACGGGTCATGCGGGATTACATGGACCCGCATTTTTTTCATTTCTTATTTTACCTGAAAAAACGAGAGAGAGAGCGAGAAGAAAGCGACTCTTGTGACTTTTCCCCCTGAAAACATAAGGAGTTCCGACGATGATGATTCGAGCTCCGGTGATGATGATTCAAGATCCGACGATGACGACTCCAGCTTCGAGCTCTGGTGGTATTTTGATTTGGTTTTCTCTTATTATTACACACAACTATGATTGATATATTACAATGTGGGATTTCTTGTTTAAGTTGATTGGTTTTGTTTTCAGTACTGTGAAATGGTGTTTTTCTTAAATTAAATTTGGTTACAATGATGTTGTTTTGGAGAAAAGTTAGTTGTATATCATGTCACTTGTATAGTTTGAAAAGTGATTCACGATCTTTTGATAAAGACATATGATACCATTCAAATTATCCTATGGAGTGATTTATACTCTCTCAAATAAGAGGTCGAATTGTAATACCTAGGGATCGAATTCACAGGGAGCTAGGGAACCTAGGGATTCTAATATGATTTGTTAAGCAAAGATGTTTTAAGAGTTTTAAAAGTAAATTGTAGTTTTATAAAACAAGTGTTTGTTCAATAGCACGTTTTTGGGGTTTTGGTGTTTTTTTTTTTTTTTTGACAACTGGGGTTTTGGTGCTTAAAAAGGAAATAGCTAGACTTAGGGTTTTTATTCAGGAAAGTTGGAATTATAATCCTATAGATGCCTAATGAGTTTCATGCATGATAATGTAAAGCTCAACTATTTGATCAACAAGTCTTTCGGCTCTTGCGGGCATTGACTTGTTGTCTATTAACTAGATCTATGATCTCAACTCTCGTTATATTGATCTATAGAACCTTTTGCACCGTCGATCGATTATTTAAGTATGATATCGATCAACGCGCTCTAATCAAGCTTTATGCGCAGGTTGAATGAATGCTTACTAAGCTCACTAAATCAGCTCTCGCCTTGCTTATATCAAGAAACATTGCTCTATTAGAATGTTTTCAGGATGAGAATAAAGCTATGGCTTTTATCAATCTATCCAAGGGCATGTTCTAGGTAGCTAATCTAGAAACGGGCATTAATGAACAATCCTAAAGATGATTATCACAACTCAACAATCTATAGTTGAGGCTAGTCCCTCCTAACCTATTTAAACCCTAAAATTTAACAAATGAACTACTCAGGCATGGCTAAGCAATTCATAACAATGGTTAAGTATAAAAACTTCATAGAATAGATAAAATAGATATCAATGGAGTTCCAATCACAAATTATAACTTTGGATCTTCTCTCCTATCTATCAATAAAACAATGAAACACAAAGAAAGCACACTTTGCCTCTAACATGGCGGCAAAACTTATATAATTAGGTTAAAAACTTGTCAGGGGCAATCTTGTAAAATAGTGAAATCTTGGGCTTCAAGCCGGCTGTGACCAAACGGGCTTTCTGCGCGCTTCGCTGTCGATCGATACCATGTCTTGTGTATCGATCGATTCTAGCTCTCCAATATCGACCGATAGTCAATCTCGATGGTCATCTCGGGTGCTTGCTCCAAATATCTCCAAAATGCTCCAAAATCATCACTTATCTCCAAAACATTCCTTATCTTATAAATATAATAAATAGACTCTATAATAATATAATTATTAGTAAAAGCACCTATAAACTATAGATAAAATGGGTCAAATCCATAGTTTATCAACATACAACACTTGAGCCAAGTTATTACAAAGACAACAACTCAATCAAATTCAAACTTAATAAAATCTTATGTTGATAACAAAAAAGGCTTTTAACTCAAGAACGCAAGCACAAACAGAGCTTTATGGCATTGATTTTGATAAGGTTTTAATGAAGCTTAATGAGCTATCTTCAACTCTCTTACACAACTCTTCCACTTGAACATTCATGAAGGAAGTTGTAGTAGGCGGTTTGATAAGGAGGCATCCTGCGGGACGGCCCGCGAAGGCCTATATGTTCAACGGTACGGGTTTGGGCCGACATTCTGAGGACCGCAGCCCGCGCGGGACAGGCCCGCTCGATGACTAACCCGCCGCGGTACGGGACGTGACGGGATGGGTAAACCTGTTTGACATCTCTACCAAAACCCTAAAAATGCATTTCCGCACAAAATTGCAAAAAATGTGTTTTACCGCAAAAATTGTAAAAACGTGTTTTCATGCCAAAATCACAAAAACACGTTTTCCCGCCAAAAACACAAAACATGTTTTCCCGCCAAAACCACAAAACGTGTTTTCCCGCCAAAAACCGAAAAATGCATTTTCTCATCAAATTGCATTTCCCGCCAAAACTGGTTCTCGTGAAAACCGTAAAAAAATATATTTTCCCGCCAAAACGCATTTTCCACGAAACCCAAAAAAACATAATTTTCCCGGCAAAACGCATTTTCCGCGAAACCCGAAAACGCGTTTTCATGCCAAAACTAAAAAAATGCGTTTTCACGCCAAAAACGCAAAAACGCGTTTTCCCGTCAAAATCGTAAAACGTGTTTTCTCGCCAAAACCAAAAATTGTCGTTTTTCTGCCAAAACCGAAAAATCTTGTTTTTCCGCCAAAACCGAAAAACGTGTTTTCCCGCCAAAACCACATAACGTGTTTTCTCGCCAAAACCGAAAGTTGTATTTTCCCTCCAAAACAAAAAAAAAAAAATCTCGCTTTCCCACCAAAACTGAAAAATGCGTTTTCCCGCTAAAGCTGAAAAAATTCATTTTTCCGCCAAAACCGCAAAAATGTATTTTCTCGCCAAAACCAAAAATTGTATTTTCCCAGCAAAATCGAAAAATCTCATTTTTCCGTCAAAATCGAAAAATCTCGTTTTCCGTTAAAACCAAAAAAATCGTTTTCCGCCAAAACCGAAGTTACAGTCGGTTTATTATTAATATTCTTTTAGTTTGAAACTCTATAAAGTTTTTTTTCAAATACATGTTTATCAAATTTTTTGTTTGTTAGAAGTTATTATTGTAGTAAATTTTAACATATGATTAAATCAAGACAAATGTATTTTGGTAATTTGGTTACTAAACTCATTTGGATGGAAATTAAAATAAAGAAACAAACATATAATTCATTTAGATGATTCATCTAGATGAACCATCTGGATGGACAAACAAACTGTCCGAAAAATCTGAATGGATCATTTGAATAAATCATACAAATGGATCATCTGGATGGAGATGACAGATGGTGAAACAAACAGCCCCTAACTCTAACGCTGCATTCAATTTATTTACATGAACCATGTTTTGTTAATTGTTAGAATGGGGCTGTCCGTTTCTCCATCTACCATCTCTATCCAGCTGCTCCATCTATGTAATACATCCAAATGAGCCATCTAGATAAGTCATCTCGATGGATTTTATGTTTTTTTCTTTAATTCTATTTCCATCCAATGAGTTTAATAAACAAATTACAAATACACTTCTTTTTGGATTTAATCATATGTTTGATATTAATTTTAGCTAGATTAATTTTTATTATTTAGTGTAAAATATATTTACACTGAAATTAATTTAAAATTAGCATTTCACATTTATAAATTTTTATATTATATAAATTTACTTATTTTTATTTAAATTTGCATTAAAATTTAACTACAACTAAATTTTAATAAAACTCAAAATAGAAACTCAAATTTGAATAAACTTCCAAACAACTCAAAGTAGAAACTCAAAGTGGAAATTCAAATTTTGTAAGACTAAAATTTAAAAGATGAAAGCAATGGTAAGAGCATCATGTACTCAATTTTGCAGTTTCCGCGGAAAATATGTTTTTGCAGTTTTGGCGGGAAAACACGTTTTAAGGTTTTGGCGGGAAATCATGTTTTTGCGATTTTGGCGCGAAAACGCGTTTTTGCAATTTTGGCAGGAATACGTGTTTTTGCGATTTTGGCGGAAAACATGTTTTTGCGGGTTTGACGGGAAAACACAATTTTAAGGTTTTGGCAGAAAAACAGGTTTTGGTGGGAACCCGCATTTTTACGGTTTTGGTGGGGAAACACGTTTTTGCGGTTTTGGCGGAAAAACATGTTTTTTACGATTTTGGTGAAAATGCGTTTTTTGTGGTTTTGGCGAGAAACCGCGTTTCTGCGGTTTGGCGGGAAACACACAATTTTATGATTTTGGCGGGAAAACACGTTTTTGCTGTTTTGGCAGGAAACCACGTTTTTACGGTTTTAGCGGAAAAACATGTTTTTGCGGTTTTTGCGGGAAAACACTTTTTGCGGTTTTGGTTGGAAAACGTGTTTTGATGTGAAAGTAGATTTTTGTGGTTTTGACAGGAAAATCTGTTGTGGCGGGAAAGTACATTTTTACGAGAAAATTGTGATTTTGACAAAAATATGTGTTGTGGTTTTGGGGGAAAATGTGTTTTGTAGTTTTGGTGGAAAATGTTTTTTTGTGGTTTTGTCGTTTTCATGATGGTATAATAGACATTATACCAATTTGGATCAACCAGCCGATTTTCAAAATTAAACCTAAATTTTAAAACTCATTCAAATGAACCATCCAGATGACTTGTACTTTTAATGTCTAAACGAACAAATTTTTTATCTTCACTTAAATGACTTATCTGGATAGAGAAACAAACAACCTCAATATATGTCGGTTTCCTGCCTGTATGTATGTTTTATACATCAAATTAAGTCCCATTAGCTATGGCATCAAAAACAAATGCCTATTTCTTTCAAAGTTCTACATTGTTAATAATGGAGCACATTCTCATGAAAATTTTAAAACAAAACAAAATCATATTTGGGTTCCAAAAAAAAATGAAAATCACAAATTCATGAAACTAGGAGGGCAAACTAAAAACAATGGGTGCACAGATGAAATTTGACTAGAGTTTTTGTTTAACTTAAAAACAATTTTCTTTATAAAACAAAATTTATTTAAAAAGTAGTAGGTTATGCCCCATGTTCGAAAACGCGGCCGTCTAGCTGCCTAGGCGCGACTCGGAGCTTGACCGTGGCGAGGAGAGGCAATTCGGTGATTCAAATCGGTGGACCGCACAACGTCTGCGTTTATCCGCGTTGTCCGCGTAAATATGAAACGCGGCCGCCTAGTTCAAGACAAAATTGTGGGGCTAACCGTTCTCTGTTCGCGAATTTTAGGTAATAATATTTTTTCTTTTGCTTCTTCGTTTTGCTCATATGTGTTTGTTTGAAACTGATTTTAATTCTTTGTCTGGATTCAACGTACTTGTTTGTTTTTATTCTCTTTTTGTTCACGTTTTTTTTTATGTTATCAAAACATAGAAGACTAATGTTTTCATGTCATCAAAGTTTTGAAGACTCATACATTGTAGTTCTTGTTCACAAAGAATCATACATCGCATATAACATGTGTATATCATTGACTCAAGTAGTATAGTTTTTTGTTAATGAACTTCTGAGAAATTTGATTTTAATTTGTTATTGATGGTCAGTCAAGTGTTTGTATCTAACATGATGTCTCTCTTTATATGCTCTGGTTTATAGGTATTGGTTGTTGTATGTCTTTTTATTTGCCATGGTTTAATTGCAAGTTTGATCGTATTGTCCAAACTATTGCAGGTGTATGCTACAAGATCTAACTCCTAACCCATCTTCACAATTCATGGTTTTAGAACCTAAAATCTACACTCAGTATTTGATAGTCATCGGGGTTTGATCTAGGGAAGACAGATGATGTAGGCAACGATATCTTAAGAACACAACGATGTTAAATAGTTTCCAGTAGGTAAAAATGGACTTTATTGATGAATAAGATAGAATACAATGAGTTGAACTAGATCGAGTGATACAAGCGAGATTCGTAAAGAAAGAGTCTAAGATCGGGAGGAAAACAAAGTCGATGTAAGTGTGTAGCTCTCTCTAGGGTTTTCAACGTGTCCTTCTTCATGTCTCCTCGCCTTTCTTTATAGTGAGTCGACTTCGTGATCTCCGTAACTGCTCCGCGATCTCCGGGACTATTCCGCGATCTCCGGAACCTCGATTCCTTTGCTTTCGAGCTCGATTGCTTGCTATGGGCTTCGGTTCCTGGCGGCCCATAACTTTGATCGCGGCCCACTATCGTTTTGACCAAAATTGGGTCCAACAATGGTGATTACTTACTTGATCTGAAGACAAAAATGATGAATACTTGCAATCTTTTATTGTATTGTGTTTTCAAGATCAAAACATTCATTTTTTTTTTGTTTATCTCATGAATTGGAAGTTTCTTTTTGTGACTTTTGAATCAGATGTATACCGGAAAAACAATGTTATTCTGTAAAAGTTATATAAGCATGTATTAAAACATATATTTGGTACTTAAACATATTATAAATATATTAAATCCTATTAAAAACTAGACTCCGCGTATATCCCGATTACTCCCTGATTTTTTAGTAACTCGCTAGGTATGAAATAGCCGCCTGACTAGCACCTAGCGTAGTTCCAAATAGGGGTTTTGCCACACCCATCTATGTGATGTGCACGCAATGCATTTAATAAATAAAGACAGATGATCTATCTTTTTCATCCATTGCTACAAACGAAATCAAAGAGTTGTGAGGTAACCTATAATCTTTGATTAACTATGGTCAGAAAACCAAATCCACAAAAACCTTTAGTCAGAAACTCACCACAGAAACTAAGTCGAATAGTCTCGAAATCCTTAGATATTGTAAGGCTTTGATATTTTCTCATCCCATCCTATCCCGAGATATGTACATGCCCACATCCTTACCGGCTTCACCCAATGTTTGATTCAAAACCCTCTTTCTAAATCCAATCGAGTGGTTGAGAAAGTCACAGACACATCACATATATATTATCATAGAATTCTACATCTATAGAATTCTCGAATGGCTGAGAAAAATACAGACGTCACATATATATTGTAGTTATCTAACTTATTTGGCGCTACCTTAAAGTCACGTGTCATCATGGTATAATCATATGCTTATTTGTTTTTAAACGACGTCCAACTCTCACTACTCTTAACCATCAACACATACTTTTATTTCTAAACCAATAGAAGCCCTCGTGATGGAGAAGCAAGAAGCAGAGCTTATCTTCATCCCTTTCCCGATCACCGGACACCTTCTCGCCACCATCGAACTCGTAAAAATTATCCTCAGCCACGACCCTCGTCGGATCAACACCATCACCATCCTCAACTGGGGTTTACCTTTCCTCCCTCAGTCCAACAACGACGCTTCCCTCCAGTCCCTAGCCAAGTCAGAGCCTCGAGTCCGTATCGTCGCTTTACCCGAGCTCGCAAACCCTCCACCGATGGAGTTCTTCGTAAGAGCTCCCGAAGCTTACCTTCTTGAATTCGTCAAGAGAATGGTTCCTTTGGTGAGAGACGCTGTCTCGACTCTCTTGTCTTCTTCCCGTGATGGATCAGACTCGGTTCGCGTCGTGGGAATTGTCCTCGACATGTTCTGTGTCCCTTTGATGGATGTCGGAAACGAGTTGTGCCTCCCTTCGTACATTTTCCTCACTTGTAGCGCCGGTTTTTTGAGTTTGGCGAAACACATCCCGGAGAGGCACCTTCGTGTGAAGTCCGGATTCGATCGGAGCTCCGGCGAGGAGGAGAATACTGTTCCTGGATACGTCGCCTCCGTTCCGACCAAGGTTTTGCCACTTGGTCTGCTCACGAGCGAGTCCTACGACGCATGGGTCGATATGACCGGAAGGTTTCATGAAGCTAAGGGTATTTTGGTAAATTCGTCTATTGCTATCGAGCCTAACGCCTTTGGTTATTTCGATCGTATACCAGTAAATGAATACCCACCCGTTTACCCAGTGGGTCCGATTCTCTGCTTCAACGACCGTCCAATTTTGGACCCGTTGGAGCGAGATCGGGTCATGACGTGGCTCGACGAGCAACCAGAGTCATCCGTAGTGTTCCTCTGTTTTGGGAGCTTGAAGAATCTCGCTGCGACTCAGGTTAAGGAGATAGCTCAAGCTCTAGAGATCGTCGGCTGCAGGTTCCTCTGGTCGATTCGAACAGACCCGAAGGAGTACCCAAACCCGTTTGAAATTTTACCAGACGGGTTTATGAACCGGGTCTCGGGTCTGGGCTTTGTGTGCGGTTGGGCTCCACAAGTTGAGATTCTGGCCCATAAAGCAATCGGAGGATTTGTGTCTCACTGCGGTTGGAACTCAATACTTGAGAGTTTGCGTTTCGGTGTTCCAATCGCCACGTGGCCGATGTACGCGGAACAGCAGTTAAACGCGTTCACGATGGTGAAGGAGCTTGGTTTGGCCTTGGAGATGCGTTTGGATTACGTGCTGGCAGATGGAGAAATAGTGAAAGCTGATGAAATCGCTAGAGCCGTCCGATCTTTAATGGAGGGTGAAGATGTGCCGAGGGGGAAACTGAAGGAGATAGCTGAAGCAGCAAAAGAGGCTATGATGGACGGTGGATCTTCGTTTGTTGCGATTGAAAGATTCATCGACAAGGTGGTGGTATCTGCTATGGATTGTTCCAAGTCTAGAGAATACTAAATCATCTTACATATACTTGATGAAAAAGTTGAAGTTGAGGAGAAATAAATAAATAATATTAAAAGTCTAGGATGAAGAGTGTTTCAAAAAAAAAAAAAGGAGTGATAAAGTGAATTTTTAGTCACAAAAATATATGTAAGAATTATTTTTCAACTATTTTTATACAAACAATAGATGAACGCAAGCTTTAATCAAACCTCATTTTCTTCTGCAACTTGGTCATTAAACAAATAAGAAACAAACGGTAGTTTGGTTTTGTTTTAAGGCCATTAATTAGCTAAATAACAACTTATGAGAGCTTAAATAGCCGAGTAACAGAAATTGACACTAACACTATTATCATGGTTGTAAAGAGAACCGTAGGCCTTCTATGCAAGGCAACAAACAAAAGCGTTTTAAAAGACAAAAGCTAAGCTAAAAGTGAATGCATAGGTTGAAAGCCGCTTGTCTCATGAGTCATTCATCAAAGAGTAGCCTAAACAGTTTGAAATCAAATACACAGTTACATAATAAGCTTTAATCATCTACAAGAAACATGACATAACTTCAAGAAGTGCATAATAACAAAACATAACCTGCTTAATTCCCTTCAAACCTGTCTCATGAGTAGTTAACCTGATTCATTCCCTTCAAAGGGTAGCGGCAATAGAATACACGAACTTGTAAGACTTTGGTACTGTAAGCACAGCATCGAACCACTCTACCTTTCCCCAAACCTCTTCACTGCTGCGCGTATCCAGCGAAATCTCTGCACACCAAATCATCTTCTCCTTATACCCACCACGTGCAGGCACATACTTATCCCAAAACACCACCAACTTACCACCACTTTCAACTAAATAAACATTGCAATAGCGGGTAAACTTAGGCAGTCCTTCCAAGCCTTGAACTTTCCTCCAAACATCTGATTCGGTGCTACGGTTAGACCAAAGTAGCTCCCCACTGGATGATGCATATCGATAGAATGCTTTCTCTATCAAACAGAGAGTACCAGACCCTTCCACGGACGTTGTACAATCCTTTAGCCTTGCAACCACAAGCCACCTACGAGACGACGCCGCCGCTACATCATTGTTCTCGTAAGCCCTTCCTTGTAAATCTCTGAGTCTGAATATCTTCTTCTCGGGAGGCACGGGGTTCCAAGTTTGTGTCTTTACGTCAAACACTTGCACAAAGTTGAGAGAATCTGGGCTCTCGGAGCCTCCTGGTAAATACATCATCCCATCACACTCTGAAAAGGTGTGAGCAAGCCTCAAGCTCGGAGTTTCAACCCACGTGTGCGTTCGACAGTCGAGAAAGAAGACGTCTGAAGAGCAGGGGCCATCTCTGACTGCGTAGAGCTTATGACCAACAGCTACGAGATTTGACCATTCCACGGGAGGAGGAGAACCGAGAATCCGAACCTGACCCAAGACATTGCCACTTGTTGAACTCTCCTTCTTCTTCTTCTTCTTCTTCTTCTTTATCTTAAGGGCTTTGTCGGGTTTCCGACAGAGAGTGAACCAGCGGAGGCGAGGGTCATTAGGGAACTGCAGGCACACGTAGAGACAGTTCTCGGTGCAGTTTAGTAGAGATCGGGTCTGGTAAAGCTCCGGTGAAGAAGTGAGCGAACGAAAGGTCTTGGAGACGAGTGAGAGAATCGGGTAGTGCAATCTCGAGGCGCGAGCGAAGCAACCCAATACTAGCTCATCTGGGAGTGGCAGATTGGTCGTAGGTTCTATTGCTAGCTTCTTTGACGGTGGCTCTTCACCGGAACCGATGGCTGTCAACGACATTTCAAAAAGATTAGGGTCTTTCTTGGCTCCACTCTCTCTCTGCACTGCAAGACTACAACTACTTTGGGCTGCCCTACGCGCTGAATTTGCCACATATTGGGCTTTGTTTAAATATGGGATATTAAGGGATAACGAGCTACCGATCAAGATTTTTACTTTCCTTTCCATTTATGGTTTGCCTCTGGCAGAGGCAGCTTTTAACTACAAACATGAGATGAATAAATGGAAAATTGCATTAAAAAAACTTAAAAATAATATTCATTAACATGATTCACTTGTTGTTCAAGTTGAAAATATGACATGTTGATAAAATAAGGTAACGTGTCAGTTTTTTTTTCTGTTGGGACTCATATGTTCAAAAAAAAAATATAAAACAAAAATTTAGAGCTTTTATATAATTTTAAAATGTAAAAATTCTTAGTTATATGACTTTTTCCAAAAAAAGTAATTTCTGACATATGGATAATAATGGTGATATGTTAGTTTTAATTAATGGTGATATGTTAAATATTATTTTTTGAGCTTTTATATGATATTTTTAGGGAAAAAAGACTTAAAAAATCTTAATATTTTTTTGCCAAGTTGTATTTTTTTAAAAATGAAACACTTTTAATTTTATGATTTTTTTAAAAATTGATATTTCTTTTTGCTGTAGTTTCTAATTTTTATTTATGTTTCCTATTTTATTTTCTTATTAAGTGCTTTGCTTAATTAAATAAAAATATTTTTGGAGAAAAATTGACATGTCACTTTATTTACACATCAACAAGTTAAATTTTTGACTTGATGAATGAGTAAGCCCTGTTGAAAAATTTTTGTGATACAAAACTCAATTTAAAAATTTAATAGTGCTAGTTTAATATTTTCAGTATTTAATGTGTTAGTGGATGTCAATTTAAAAGTTTTTTATGCGATTTTCTTGATGAATAGATAATAGCTATATAAATATTTTAGTGTGTGCATGTGTCTGTTTTGTGGGTGAAAATAGTTTGACATTGAGGACAAGGACTTTAAAAGTGACGGTTTTAATCTAAATTAGAGTTAAATATTATTCAAAACATCAAATTTAAGAAAAATATTTCAAATCATCATTAAGTTTTTCCGTTCTTTTTAAAAATCTTACCAAAATCAGTTATATTCAAATCTAATCTATTAAAATAGAGTCCTATTTGAAAATTACCATGACATATTTTTTCAGACATATTGAAAATGTTGTTACTTATTATCTATTAATTAGCCTTCCTTATATTTCTATATATATCGTATTAACTAACCTTCCTATTATTTCTACATATCTTTAAATTAGCTTTTATGAAATATATACTTTCTCTCAACACATTATTTAGTCAATCAATTTAAATCATCTAAATAAATATCGTTTGAAAAATTCAATAGATAATATCCTTGAAATTCATACTCAACAGTAGACCAAAATATATGATACTTTTATATTAGAGTTCATTGTGCCCTATAGCTTTGACCTAACATTAGGTGAATCATAAAACATGTTATATAAGACTCCGTTTCAAATATACCGTATTGATATTATCTTATAATTTGTACATTATAATGACTTATAAAACATGTTTACTTTCCAGATTCAAATATTTTTTCTCCATGAACAATAAAATTCCGGATAATTTCGTTGTTCATCATATAGTTTGTGTAAAAATATTTACACAGCAGTGACAAAGAAATATTTTTTAATATATTATATCCTCTTTATTATTTCTAATATCCCAAATTCGTAGAACTAAAAGCAAAGCAAAATCGTATAACTATATATATAAATATATTCCAAAAATAGGTGCAGCGACATATTTATTATGTTTATAGATATAAAATGAAAACAAATCGTAAAGAGATTCAAGTATAGTTCTTTAACAATAACATTCCAATCTTTATATGGACAACCAAATGGGATATTTACACAATAAATTCATTAGTTTGTAAATTAAGTCTAAACTAGTTCATGACCCGCGCTTCGGAAGCGCGGGATATTTTACGATTCAAAATTCTATTAATAATGTTATAAATAGTTTGTTAATTTATAAATTTTTTATCTATTTTAAAAAAACTGTATTTTAATCAACACTTTTAAATCTAACTTAGATCATCGAATCGGTAAACCCGGTATTAACAATTGGTTAAGGAGTAATATATTTCATGGTGATTATCGCATGTGGATATTGGATGGTGGTTATGAAATCTCAAGTTTGACATTATTGAACGTTGGTTATGAAATCGATTGGGCAAGGAAATATTTTTTTGAATATAAAGAATATGAGCCAACTGATAAAATGATTGTATATAAGGTATTAAGTTAGCAAAATAGAATGAGGAAATAATTTACTAACATTAATTGTTAATTAATAGGAACAGGAAATATATCATATCTACTAGTAAGTCCAACTTAAAAATCCACCAAGAAAAAGTCACAATGTTTCTGTTTTAATAAGATAGATATTTGTTGCACCACGCCCAATGTGGTTAAATTTTATATATTAGTGTAATTCACTCTTTAATATTATCAAAAAAATATTAGATTCTAAGTATTTATAGTATTATTTGTATATAAAACATGCATTAGTCTACATAATTTTTATTGTAATTTTATTCATATTTTACTAAATCATACTCCATATGTTTCATTTTAATTGTCGTTTAATTTTGTTCACACATATTAATGATTTTGTATATTTTATAAATAAAAACGCATTACCTATATAGCTAACCATATTTCAATCAATAAAAAAGAAACTGAAAAATAAAGTTTATAAATTTTGTATTGAAATTCTAAAGCAACATTTATTTTGTAACGAAAATTTTATTATAAAACGACGCTTAATATGAAACTTAAGAGGAGTAATATTTTACATTTGAAATTTTAATTATATTATGGAATTGATGAGCCAAATAAGGTTATCCCATACCCGAACCGAAACCAAACTGAAAATTAAAAAATTCAATCTAGAAGCGAATCAAAACCAAAAGCTTATACTTAAACATATTAATGAACAAATATATATGTTAATAGATTTGTCAATAAAAAATAATTCTGCGCTTTCAAAACGCGGGTACTATCCTAGTTCTCTTTAAATCCCACCATATCTAAAATCCATCAAACCATTCTTAAATCATTAATTCAATACACCCCTCTAAAACCCATTTTCCCCAACATGTTACCATTCATAGAATCATAGCTCTGCAAAATATTTGTATTTATACCAACATTCAAATTTAACTAAACATTTAAACATAACTGAATGATCTCGACATTGCCAAAACTAGGGGTGGGCAAAAAACCCAAACCGAACCGATCCAAACCAAACCAACCGAAGTTAAATCGATCCAAACCAAACCGTGCTCTTTACATAACCCAATTGGTTCATGTTTTACTCAACCCGAATGGTTTGGTTTGGTTTGGGTTCAAACCGAACCAAACCAATAATCCAATATATTTTTATCTATAAATATATATATATATATATATATATATATATGTTAACATATTGTAAATTTTAGTTAAATTTCTGTTTTCCATTTTTTCTTAACTTCCATATATTTAAAAAAAAATCCAAATATGATTCAAATAATCCTAATACCTAAAGATTGTACTGAAAACAAAACCTAAAAACTATAAGCATCTAAATCGTAGCCATCTCGTTTCGTTCATCTTCTCCAATTTTCATTATCTAAATTATGTAACAAAGTTATTATAGGACCAATATAAACAAAAAGGTAAATGCAAATAGTTTTTTAGTTAATAGGTTTTGGAATGCTTACAAGTCTTTGTTACGCTAATTAGATTACAAATAGTCTGCTATTTGCTTATTATGTATTTCTTCCTTCGACGTGGTTAAGAGTTTTGTCATCGAGCTTTAAATTGTTTTTTGTTTCATAGATTTTTAAAGAAAACCAAACTAAATCTAAACCAAACCGAACTAAACCGAACCAAACTAAACCCAAACCGAACCCAAACCGAAGCTACTTTGGTTTTAATTAGGTTGAGTTTTATTAAACTCAAATTAACCAAACCAAACCGAATCCGAAACTAAACCGATATACCCACCCCCTAGCCAAAACTAGTAATTGAGTTGAAAGCTGAAAATGAGTAACCATTCCTTTGCTAGTTGCTTGCGGGATTGAATGGGGGTCTTGTTTGGCACACCTGCTATTTTTTTGTTTCTGTTTTGAGTATTTTTTTCCTTTCTTTCATTCATTTCATTTTGAATGGTTACTTTACTTTTAATTGCTTTGTGTTTCATACACTGTATTGGATAATTCGTTTCTCTTTAGATTTTAGAGTAATAAAGTTTCTGTTTGTGGCAAAATACAATCCATCTTTTTGCTATAGATGGGAAAATCTTGTAAAAGCAATGCAAGGTACAATGAAGGCCTTACATTTTTGGTCACTGGAGTTGATTCGTAAGGCTAAAAGAGTAGGGCACTTGGAAAAAATATTCGAAATTCTTTGATTCTTTATGTTTCAAACATCAATGCATAAAATGCATGCTACTAGCCACATAACATGTTCTTAGAGAATAATAAATGCTTGGTAGTTAAATGGCTAGTGGCTACACTAAAAAGCCACATGTTCATCATATATGGTTATTTATTTTGAACTATATATTTGTGCGACTCTTACTCTACTTGAATTCGCTTAATTATAAGCATCAACACAAACGTCTACATTTCGAATTACTTGTATCGCGATGGAGAAGCAAGAAGCAGAACTCATCTTTATCCCTTTCCCGATCCCTGGACACCTTCTCGCCACTATCGAACTCGTAAAACTAATCCTCACCCACGGCCGTCGTCGGATCCACACCATCACCATCCTCCATTGGGGTTTACCTATCTTCCCTCCGTCTGACAACGACGCTTCCCTCCAGACCCTAGCCAAGACAGAGTCTCGCATCCGTATCGTTACCTTGCCCGAGCTCCAAAACCCTCCACCAATGGAGTTCTTCTTAAAAGCTCCCGAATATTACATTCTTGAATTCGTCAAGAAAATGGTTCCTTCGGTCAGAGACGCTGTCTCGACTGTCTTGTCTTCCTCTCGTGATGGTTCAGACACGGCTCGTGTCGCGGGTATTGTCCTCGACATGTTCTGCGTCCCTTTGATGGATGTCGGAAATGAGTTTCACCTCCCTTCTTACATTTTCCTCACTTGTAACGCCGGATTCTTGTGTTTGGTGAAACACGTTCAGGAGAGACACCGTCGCGTCAAATCGGGATTCGACCGGAGCTCCGGCGAAGAGGAAAATATTGTTCCTGGATACGTCACCTCTGTTCCCACGAAGGTTTTGCCACTTGGTCTGTTGACAAGCGAACCCTACGACACTTGGGTCGATATGACCGAAAGGTTTCATGAAGCTAAGGGCATTTTGGTGAATTCATCTAAATCTATCGAGCCTAACGCTTTTAGTTATTTCGAGAGTATACCCGTATATGATTACCCACCCGTTTACCCAGTGGGTCCGATTCTCTACTCCAACGATCGTTCGATTTTGGACCCATTGGAGCGAGATCGGGTCATGACGTGGCTCGACAAGCAACCCGAGTCATCGGTAGTGTTCCTCTGTTTCGGGAGCTTGATGAATCTCCCCGCAACTCAGATCAAGGAGATAGCTCAAGCTTTAGAGATCGTCGGCTGCAAATTCCTCTGGTCTATTCGAACAGACCCGAAGGATTATCCGAGCCTGAGCGAGATTTTACCGGACGGGTTTTTGAACCGGGTCTCCGGTCTGGGCTTTGTGTGTGGTTGGGCTCCCCAAGTTGAGATTTTGGCCCATAAAGCGATCGGAGGTTTCTTGTCTCACTGTGGTTGGAACTCAATACTCGAGAGTTTGCGTTTCGGCGTTCCAATCGCCACATGGCCGATGTTCGCGGAACAACAATTAAACGCGTTTACAATGGTGAAGGAGCTTGGTCTGGCGTTGGAGATGCGTTTGGATTATCTGTTAGCAGATGGAGAAATAGTGAAAGCTGATGAAATCGCTAGAGCCGTCCGATCTTTAATGGAGGGTGAGGATGTGCCTAGGAGGATACTGAAGGAGATAGCTGGAGCAGCAAAAGAGGCTGTGATGGACGGTGGATCTTCCTTTGTTGCAATTGATAGATTCATCGACAAGGTGGTGGTATCTGCTATGGACTGTTCCAAGTCTAGATAATACTAAATCATCTTACATTTACTCCCTTTATTATTATATGTATTATAAATCATTACTACGTTTATTATTAATTCAAAGATCAACGTGATATATTATTATTTGTATTCTCACAAAATTTAAATAATATATCAAATTATTTATATATAACAAAGTTTTCCATGAAAAACAAAATATTTGTTATTGTGAAAAACTAATTTCTTTATACAGTACATTCATTGTGTTGTTTTTGCTTGATTAGTATTTGTGCATCTGATCTCTGAACGAAGACCACAACTCCGTATTTATTTTCTGTCAACATTTGCTTTGTGCCCTTCCTCGATCTCCATTGATTTTGAAACCCTTATCCCGCTTTTCTTCGCAGATCCATATATCTTTCACTGCTATCAGACTTAAACTTTTGACGAACAAGGAAATCTAATATGTTAAGATTCATTCCTCATTTTTATTTGAAATGCCAATGATTTCAATTATAAGCTTCATTAGACTTTTAACATGATTTCCTCTATCTTTATTTTTATGTATGAATAGATCACAGATATGTGATTTTCGCAAAAATTGAAAAGCACAAAAATGTATTCTTAGTGTTCGACAAAATGTTCTACGAAAACATATATGTCCACAAAACAGTGTACACAAAACGATGTCCACAACTTTGTTCGCTCTGAAACTGTCTTTCACATATTTATCTACCTAATGCACATCCACCAAATATATATCCACAAATACTATGTAACACATTGTGATTGTTTTCTTATAAGGGTATGTGATACATACATGTCCACATTTATCATTTTCAAGTTCTCTACGTCTACGCTTAGGCAATCCACATTTTTCCATGTCTAACGAGCACTCAAATGAATGGTCAAGCTTTATTCACCTAATATCGGATTCCAAAGTTCTATATTTTAATCTTTGATCAAGCATATGCAAATTGACATATTTTTTTAAACGCTAATGCATCTCTAATCTGAGTTCTACACAATTCACATGTACACAACCCTCCATCCACATTTTTACATTCAACAAAATCTTTCGTCTACACATTTCACACCTTTTAGATTTTATAATATGTTTTATGCTATTTGTCCGTATTTCTTTCGTCCATATTCTTTTTACACGTTTTTGCCGTCTATAAATATTTTTTTTTGTATATGTGTTAAAATATATTAAGATGGACGTTAAAATATAGAAAATATAATATTTAATAACTTACATATTTATTTTAAAGATTATAAAATGCAAAAATAAGCAAATAAATAAAGTAAGAAGTGAAATATATAACGATAAATATAAAATACAAAGAAAAAACTCTGTTAAACACATCCCCTGTATATATAGAGAAACAATTAAAAAGTTATAACATGTAGTTTGTATTAATTAAAAAAGTGCCCTGCTGAGTTGTCACGTAATTAGAATACTAATTTTGCTTACGTGGCGGCTTGAGAATCAATTGAGAATTTTGTTAGTCCAAAATTAAATTGTTAGGGAATGTTATATTATATAGTATGTTCATTATGAACTATTCATTTATCAAATTGAAATTATTATATATTCATTTCTTAAATAAAACCTACGGAATTATCTAATGTGTGCACATATGACAATTAATGATTTTCAATAATAAAGATTTGCTAACAATTTGTATACTTTCTATCATTTTTGTTCAATTATTTATTATTAAAATATATTATACAATTACATTAATCATATAATAAAAATTTAGATTTTTTTGTATATGTTGTATTTTGAATTTTTCAAAACGAGTATAAATTCCTAAAGCTGTTAAAAGTCTCACATAAACTTTTGTGATCAAAGTTTAAAT
This sequence comes from Brassica napus, assembly GCF_020379485.1. Lineage (NCBI taxonomy): Eukaryota > Viridiplantae > Streptophyta > Magnoliopsida > Brassicales > Brassicaceae > Brassica > Brassica napus. The sequence continues at coordinate 20,853 of NW_026014237.1, forward strand.
TTTTTTCTATAATAAGATACAATGATTATAAAATCATATGAATAAATAATTTTATTTTAATAGGTGTTTATGTTAATATATATATATATATATATATATATGTTTCATATTGTTTAAATTAAACTATACATCATATAAAAATACATACTTATATTTTGATATATGCGTTGAACATATATTGAAAAGTTAATATTTTAATTTTGAAATCTTCATTTTTTTTTTTAAATGATTATAAATTATTGAAACCACTAAACATTCCACATTAAAAAAAACGTTGGTGTAAAATTTTGTTACACAAATATGCAAATAATCATAAAATCATATGAGTAGAAACCTCATTTAATAAATATCCATATTAAAAATATATTATATATCTATGTTAATATCATTTAAATTTAATTATATATCATATACGATAGATAAGATTGATTGTTTTGATTTATTTACCTTAAAATGATTGCGAATAAACAAGAGCGGTCGTTTGATTTATATGTGCACGTCAAATTTATAATATAATTATAACTGATTTCTTAGTTATTTAATATATAATTATTATTTTATTATTTCATAATATGCAGAAAAACATAAAATAAATAATAAATATAAAATATTTCTTCTGCACAAGGCGCATATCTTAACCTAAATATGTATCTCTTTACTAATTTTAAATCTTAAACATTTTCTAAATTTCAGGCCAAAACAAAATAACGAAATGAGAATAAACTCAAAAATCAATATTTATATCGATCAATAACCAAAATGAAAAAAACGACACAATAATGAGAAAAATATTGAAGATAGATAGGATTGTCACGTGTCTCATAACCATAATTAACTTTTAAATTGCTAAATCATGATATAAAGCTGAGCTGACATAATTTCATTGTAACCAAATAATAGACATGAGATTCTTCGGTCTAAACATTAGGTTCTTATGCGATAAGTGATTTTTTGACCTAAAATATTTTTTAAAATGGGATCAGCTCATCAGTAAACAAATTATGTATTAACAAATATTTTTAAAAAAAATGGTTTAAGGGCCAAAAATATTAATTCGATCAAGAATATCAATTTTATTTTTTCATACGATATTTCTTAAATAATTTTCATATAAATTTACACTGCGCAAAGCGCATGTCATATCCTAGTACAATACTATTCACTATCCCTTTTTTATTTATTTTTGTAATCTCTTTATCACAACCATTGGAATGTTCTCTTACTATCAAATCCTATAGTCTTGAATTTAATTTCTTAACATTTGTCATACATAATGTATTATGTATTTATATAACGTATCAATAACTTGAATTACTCTTATATGCAACTATACGTTATAGATATATTTATACAATTTACAAATTGTGTCAATGCATGCTGTCCACCTACTGTGTCATTAATATATCATACTCCAAAATTAATTTATACAGTCGTACGGGCACAATTGCCCCCCCCCCGTCCCCCCCAAAAAAATCTAATGAGTCATTTTCATCACTCCTGATGCGACACGTCAGCAGGTAAGTGGGCTCCACTTTTAAAAAGTGTAAAAAAATATCAAATCTGTGGCTCGAACCCGGATTACTGTGATATAAACACCAAAATTTATACCACTAAACTAAAGAATACTTTGTACATTGATATCCGAAACTAATATATATTTATTAATGATTTCTTATAGTGGATCCCACACATAACTGTAATGTTTCAATACTCACATGTAACTTTGATCATCGAAACCTATTTAGTAAAATCCGCATTCTGGCCCAATAAAACTTATAAGTGGGCTAAATCTCTTTTGTATGTATCTAAGATTTTTAAAGTACTTTGTCTCCACCGATAAACCGAAGCGTTACCCTTTTAGCTTATCAAAAAAAAAATCTGAAATTTTTCATCTTCACCTCTCTATATCCAACGATCAGTTATGGTACTGTTTCACCTCTGAAACGATCCGTCTCAGTATATATAATTTCTCAAACAAACCTTGAGACCCATATCTCTTATTAAATTACTCCTAAATTGAACTGTCGCAGCTTTTAGCCAACATTCGAAGATGTCAGCCTCCAGTGTTGTTGTTGCTTAATCGGTCGTTGTTCCCGCCACCTTTCTCCGCCTAGAACATAGTACCCATGAAAAGGTATTGACAATTTGACTTTCTATGGAATACTATATACCATATTTGTTTAATCAATATTCAAGCTATCAGCTTTAATACTTTAAGCGTATGTTTCTCTGGGCAGAATTCCGAGATCCACGGTTCTATCCCAGTTCGTGTGAATCACTACCATCAATCGCTACGATAGGGGGTCGATCGTGAAAGTTGATTGATCGCTTTGAAGTTGTCCGATTAACTAATATGATGTAAACTCTGTTCTGATGGGCTATAACGGAAAGTTATTTGGTTGCTAGGACTAACAGAGGCTGCAAGGCTGGGTACGTCTCAGGCGGAGCTGAAGGACGGTACAACTAGAGCGCCTATTATCCGGTTTTTGTCGTGCCAACGTGCTATGGAACTTAAGCCTTCCTAGGAGAATCCAGATCACTTCGAAACGTCGGCTGTCATTTTCAACATGTACCACCAAGATGTAAAATTTTTATGTTTGTGGTATGGTTCGACTCAAGATTGAAACTTTTGCTGATGAAATAATGTTTTTGTGGATGCATGTCAATTAGATTTACGAGGCTACAAACTGTTCATTGTACATTGGCAGGGAAAAAATGGCTATGTATGGTTCAGTTGTAACACCGGTGTGGTGCAATGGGGATGGACATGGTAACCAAAGGTGTGCATAATGTTATTGAGTTCCTCAGTGATGATTCCCCTGACATGGATGTGATCGGAATCTCTGGTGAGTTCCTTTTGTATGTTATTGGTTTGATTTTAAAACAATGCATTTTAGCTTAGTGTCATCTTGAGACTTAAAAAGTTGAAATTTATTGGTCAGATAACTTCTTCTCCGACATTAACAAACCTTCTGTGGTGAACTGCATCAGTAATTAGAAGAGATATAGGGAACAAGGTGTTGAAAACGAGTGTGTCTGGCTTGGTGGAGCTCAATATACTCAAGAATCTCACCGTCTATGTTGTTGCAGGCTCTCTAGGTCAATTCAAATCTCATGCCAGCAACATAGTGTTTGATGTATTCATAGCTACTTGCCAAGATCCAGCACAAAACATGGAGAGCTCTCAAATTGATGGAAGCAATTAATAGCAATCACCGTACCTTCACTATCTCCACCATCACTGAAGATACCATCATAGAGAACCATGACAAGGTTGTCTAATTTTACTTGTCATCACGTTCATGTATTTCAGGAGCACAGTGAGAACATTCTTCCAAGCAGTGAAGGTGACGTAGGATTGGCAGCATCATCGGGCCCGTCTGTTTTGGGAGACAAGGTCGATGAGGAATGTGCTGCAGCAGATCCTCCAGAGATTTCAGACGCTCAGAACAACCGCAAGCGCTGCCGTGAGTGATTGGAAATATCTATTATATTCATATCAGCCTGTCAATGTCTTTTCGATGCATTTTTAAAAACTGCTATTATCTTTGTATTCCATCATAAACTTTGGATATTTTTTCCCTTGCGTGTTTTCTCTGTTCGGAGATTTTATTTCTATTTTGGATTATTGTGAAACGTCGACGGGTTCTAACTCATACAAGATTTGTCAGTGGTGTATTTTTTTGGTTTACCTATTTCTGACATTTTTTTGTCCACCATAAACTATTTTTAACAAAGTCGAGTAAAACTCTAAAAATAAATAATTTTGCAACCGTATAATTTTATAAATTTTTCTAGAGTTATTAATTTTTTTTAAAAAATAGTTTATTACAATTCTATATTTTGAAATTAATTTAGGTAAAATAAAAAAATAATTTAATTTATTGTTCGATAAATTGTTTAATTTTTTGAATTCAAATTTTATATTTTGTTCCTTACACTATTTGTTTTATATACTAACAACTACCTAAGTAAATACTAAACAACTTCATAAACTTTATCTTTTGAACATGAAAGCGCTAATAAAGCTAATGGTCGATCAAATCATTACGAAAATAATGCATATGAATTCGCCGGTCATTCTTATATCAACTTAATCAAACTGTGTGACTTCCAAATGTTATGTTCATCACCATTATATACAACAAGGAAAAACAAAAGTGGAAAAAAATAAACGACAAAATCCCGTACCAAAAACTACACAACGATCAATAACTTATCCGGCTCCGCGCTTGCGCGTATATCCCATTTAAACAAAGCCCAGCAAATTCAGCGCGTATACCTTACGGGCCCAAAGTACTTGTAGAGTCTTTGCAGTGCAGAGAGAGGGAGAGAGGAGCCAAAACCCTAATCCTTTTGAAATGTCGTTGACAGCCATCGATTCCGGTCAAGAGCCACCGTCGAAGAAGCCGGCGATAGAACCTACGACAAATCTGCCACTTCCAGAAGAGCTAGTATTGGGTTGCTTAGCCCGCGTCTCAAGATCGCACTACCCCATTCTCTCACTCGTCTCCAAGATCTTTCGTTCGCTCACTTCTTCACCGGTTCTTTACCAGACCCGATCTCTCTTAAACCGCACCGAGAACTGTCTCTATGTGTGCTTGCAGTTCCCCAATGACCCTAACCTCCGCTGGTTCACTCTCTATCGGAAACCCGACAAAGCGCTTAACAATAAGAAGAAAAAGAAAAAGGAGACTTCGAGTGGGTATGTTTTGGGTCAGGTTCGGATTGGTCATAGGCTCTACGCCATCAGCGATGGCCCCTGCTCTTCTAACGTCTTCTTCCTCGACTGTCGAACGCACGCGTGGGTCGAAACTCCAAGCCTGAGGTTTGATCACTCCTTACCAGAGTGCGGTGGAATGATGTATTTACCAGGAGGCTCCGAGAACCCAGATTCTCTGAAATGTGTGGAAGTGTTTAACGTAATGACACAAATTTGGAACCCCGTGCCTCCCGAGGAGAAGATATTCAGACTCAGAGATTTACAAGGAAGGGCTTACAAGAACAATGATGTAGTGGCGTCTCGTAGGTCGCCTGTGGTTGTAAGGCTAAAGGATTATACATTGCACTTGGTAGGATCTGATACTCTTTGTTTGATAGAGAATACATTTTATCGCTATGACGCATCGTCCAGTGGGAAGCTAGTTTGGTGGAAGTTACCGGTTGGGCATGACCAGTTGGACCATAAGCTAGTTTGGTGTAAATTACCAGTTGGGCATGATTAGTTGGACCATTTTAGTTTTGGGCAGTAATGGATGGTCCATATTGGACAATAGTCCAAACAAATGTCCAAGACCAATAGAGACCATGTCCAAATGGGCATGTCTATGGACACCTAATAATATTTATAATTATTTTTTAATTATTAGTTTAGATTTTATTTCTTAAATTTTGAAATTATGTTTACATTCCAAAATTATAAAAGAATTTTTTTTTCTTGTCAAAACTATAAAACTATGTTTTCCTCTCAAAATCGAGAAATTTCATTTTTCCCGCCAAAACCGAAAATTGTGTTTTCCCAATAAAACCGAGAAATTGCGTTTTCCTGCCAAAACCGAGAAATTGCGTTTTCCGCCAAAACCGAAAATTACGTTTTCCCGATAAAACCGAGAAATTGCGTTTTCCCGCCAAAACCGAGAAATTGTGTTTTCCCGCTAAAACCGAGAAATTGTGTTTTCCTGCCAAAACCGAGAAATTACGTTTTTCCGCCAAAACTGAGAAATTACTTTTTTCCGTCAAAACTGAGAAATTATGTTTTCCCGCCAGAACCTAAAAATTGCGTTTTCCCGCCAAAACCAAAAATTGTGTTTAAAACCGAAAAATTGTGTTTTCCCGCAAAAACCGAGAAATTGCGTTTTCCCGCAAAAACCGAGAAATTGCGTTTTCCCGCCAAAACCTAAAAATTGCGTTTTCCCGCCAAAACCGAAAATTGCGTTTTTCCGCCAAAACTGAAAATTGCAATTTCCCGCCAAAACCGAGAAATTGCGTTTTCCCGCCAAAACCTAAAAATTACGTTTTCCCACCAAAACCGAAAAGCGTTTTCCTGCCAAAACCGAGAAATTGCGTTTTCCCGCCAAAATCCGAGAAATTGCGTTTTCCCGCTAAAACCTAAAAATTGTGTTTTCCCGCCAAAACCTAAAAATTGCGTTTTCCCGCCGAAACCGAGAAATTGCGTTTTCCCGCCAAAACCGAGAAATTATGTCTCTCGCCAAAACCGAGAAATTGCATTTTCCCGCCAAATTTATGAAATACATTTTTCCGTCAAAATAGTGAAATTACGTTTTCCGTCAAAATCGTTAATTTTTTATTTTAACGGTAAAACTGTCTTTTTTTGGTTAAATTGTAAAGGTATGTTTTCTTTTGTTAAACTCATGAAATTATGTTTTAGGAAGCCCATGGACACCCATTGTCCAATTGGACCATTTATTAATTGGGCACGTCCATAGCCCGCCTAAAATGACTTGGACTGGGGCTAGGCCATGGTCAGCTCGCCCAGTTGACACCTCTAGGTGTAACCGTGATACCGAACCAGATGTTTGGAGGAAACCAGATGTTTGGAGGAAAGTTAAAGGTTTGGAAGGACTGCCTAAGTTTACCCGCTATAGCAATGTTTATCTGGTTGAAAGTGGTGGTAAGTTGGTGGTGTTTTGGGATACGTGTGTGCCTGCACGTGGTGGGTTTAGGGAGAAGACGATTTGGTGTGCAGAGATCTCGTTGGAAACGGGCAGCGGTGATGGGGTTTGGGGAAAGGTAGAGTGGTTCGATGCTGTGCTTACAGTACCAAAGTCTTACAAATTCGTGTATGCTATTGCTGCTACCCTTTGAAGGGAATGAATCAGGTTATGTTTTGTTAGTATATTTCATTTCTTGAAGGTATGTCATGTTTCTTGTAGATGATTAAGCTTATTATGTATCTGTCTCTTTGATTTCAAACTCTTTAGGCTACTCTTCGATGAATGAGTCATGAGACAAGCGGCTTCCAACTTGTATGTGTTTGTCTTGTGTTTTTAGCTACTTGTAAACCTATGCATTCACTTTTAGCATAGTTTTTGTCTTTTAAAACGCTTTTTGTTTGTTGATGTTGCATTAGTTGCATAGAAGGCCTACGGTTCTCTTTACCACCATGAGAATAGTGTTAGTGTCATTTTCTGTCACTCAGGCTAATTAAGTTCTCAAAAGTTGTTACCTAGCTAGTTGCCTCCAACAAAACCAAGATACACAACTACGGTTTGTTTAATGACCAAGTTGAAGAAGAAAATGTGGTTTGATTAAGCTTACGTTCATCTATTGTTTGTATAAAAATCGTTGAAATATAGTTTTAACATATAAGATTTTTGTGACTAAAATTTCACTTCATTCTTTTATTTTTATCATTCTTGTTTAGACTTTATTCGATAAATATGAAACCAGTCTTCATCCTAGACTTGATGTTATTTTTCTTATTTATTTTTGCTCAACTTCAACTTTTTTGTTCTAATAACACACCCACGATCCATCCATAGGTGTAACTAGATCACTTCAAAGCCCATTTTCTTCAACATGTTACCATTTCATAGCTCTGCAAAATATTTGTATTTGTACCAATATCCAAATTTAACTAAACCTATGAAACATAACTGAATTATCCATATTTTATGAAATTATCAAAATGAAACGATTTATTAAAGGATAATTAAACCGAACTTAAACAAAAAAATTGTTACTATTGGTCTTGATACCTAAAACTGAAATGAACCAAGAACCAAGAACCAAACTGAACCATTTGTCTTGGGAAAATACGGTATAACCTTCTTCTTTGATTAACCGTTAACCAAAATACCGGTTAAGTTGGATTCGGTTAACCAGAGTTGCAGGCCTGATTCAGCTTATAATTTGTACCCCAAAAAAGTACCAAGAGAGACGGAGTAATGGCTAGCTTCTCCACAGCACAACCTCTCTCACTGCCACGTCACCCGACCTTCTCCAATCCCAGTCAACCAATGACCAATAACGACCGCTCCCGCCACACTCTATCCCTGATCGACCGATGTTCAAATCTCCGACAACTAAAACAAATCCACGCCCAAATGGTCCGTACTGGTCTCTTCAACGACCCTTACTCAGCCAGCAAGCTATTCGCCATCTCCGCCCTCTCCCACTTCGCGAGTCTCGATTACGCCTGCAAGGTGTTCGATCAAATTCCCCAGCCAAACTCCTTCACCTGGAACACACTCATCCGCGCTTACGCTTCGGGACCAGACCCTCTCCGAAGCATCTCGGTCTTCTTGGACATGGTTTCGGACGGCCAGTTCGGTCCGAACAAGTACACTTTCCCTTTCCTCATCAAAGCGGCCGCAGAAGTTTCTTCTTTATCTCTGGGCCAATCCCTTCACGGGATGGCTGTTAAATCAGCCGTCGGATGCGACGTCTTCGTGGCCAATTCTTTGATACATTGTTACTTCTCCTGCGGGGATTTGGATTCTGCTTGTAAAGTGTTTACCACGATTCAAGAAAAGGACGTGGTTTCTTGGAACTCGATGATTACAGGGTTTGTGCAGAAGGGCTCTCCAGATAAGGCCTTGGAGCTTTTCAAGAAGATGGAGTCGGAGGACGTTAAGGCGAGTCACGTCACGATGGTTGGCGTCTTGTCCGCTTGTGCAAAGACGCGGAATCTTGAGTTCGGGAGGAGGGTTTGTTCTTACATAGAAGAAAACAGAGTGAACGTGAACTTGACGTTGGCTAACGCGATGCTTGATATGTACACAAAGTGTGGAAGCATAGAGGACGCGAAACGGCTGTTTGATGGCATGGAGGAGAGGGATAACGTCACGTGGACGACAATGCTTGATGGGTATGCGATTTTGGAAGACTACGAAGCGGCTAGAGAGGTTCTTAACTCTATGCCTAAGAAGGATATAGTTGCTTGGAATGCTCTTATATCTGCTTATGAGCAGAACGGTAAGCCTAACGAGGCGCTTCTAGTGTTCCATGAGCTGCAGCTTCAGAAGAACATAAAGCTGAATCAGATCACGCTGGTGAGTACTTTATCGGCTTGTGCGCAGGTAGGGGCACTGGAGTTGGGTAGATGGATCCATAGCTACATCAAAAAGCACGGCATTAGGTTGAATTTTTACGTTACGAGTGCGTTGATTCATATGTACTCTAAATGCGGAGATCTTGAAAAGGCGCGTGAGGTGTTCAGTTCCGTAGAGAGGAGAGATGTGTTTGTGTGGAGCGCGATGATTGGTGGCTTAGCGATGCACGGATGTGGAAACGAAGCCTTGGATATGTTTTATAAAATGCAGGAAGCTAATGTGAAGCCTAACGGTGTGACTTTCACCAATGTCTTCTGTGCTTGTAGTCATAGTGGTTTGGTAGATGAGGCTGAGTTATTATTTAAAGAAATGGAATCGAGTTATGGTATTGTCCCTCAGGAAAAGCATTACGCTTGTATAGTTGACGTTCTTGGTCGCTCGGGTTATCTAGAAAAAGCTGTGAAGTTCATTGAAGCGATGCCGATTCCTCCAAGTGCGTCTGTCTGGGGAGCGCTTCTAGGAGCTTGTAAGATCCACGCCAATCTGAGTCTCGCTGAAATGGCTTGTACACGTTTGCTTGAGCTCGAACCTAGGAATGACGGCGCACACGTGTTGTTATCAAACATATACGCTAAGTCCGGGAAATGGGAAAGCGTTTCTGAGCTGAGGAAGCACATGAGAGTCACCGGACTTAAAAAAGAGCCAGGATGCAGCTCGATTGAGATAGATGGGACGATCCACGAGTTTCTCTCGGGAGACAACGAGCACCCAATGTGTGAGAAGGTGTACGGGAAGTTAAACGAGGTTATGGAGAGGTTGAAAGCGAATGGCTATGAGCCAGAGATGTCTCAGGTCTTGCAGATTATTGATGAAGAAGAGATGAAGGAGCAGTCTCTGAATCTGCACAGTGAGAAGTTGGCGATTTGTTATGGACTGATATCAACGGAGGCTCCTAAGGCGATTAGGGTGATTAAGAATCTAAGGGTGTGTGGAGATTGTCACTCAGTTGCTAAGATGATATCTCAGCTCTATGATAGAGAGATCATAGTGAGGGATCGGTATCGGTTTCACCATTTCAGAAATGGGCAGTGTTCTTGTAACGATTTCTGGTGAAAGTTTCAGATTGTTTTTATTGTCAAAATTTTGTATTGCAATCATATCATATGATCATCACTGTAGACTGTAATGATATATGGACTTCCTCTCTGTACCATTAGTTACCAGAACTGTCATTTTTCTAATCATTTTGGACCTTTGATAGTTTGTTGAATCCCAGGATATATATATATATATATATATATCACAGCATTTGGGAATGTTAAGAGCCATCATCAGCCAATGAGTGCTCGTTGTGTGTCGCCATCATCAAACTAGTCTTCATCTATTGGATCCTGGAGGGATCCTCTTGGTATGTTCCTCCATCCATCTTTGGATTTTGAAGTATGGTTTGTTGGTTGGCTGCTGTCTCTATTTTTTCATACGTTTATGTTTAAAAGGTTTACACTAGAGTTATACAAAAGACAATTTGAGTAGATCATTAGATACAGTGTCCTGAGATCTTACTTTCCACCAGCGAAAGGTTTGGATCAAGTATAAAAAGTGAAAATCATTGTTTCCATCTTCCCTTTTTTTGAAATAATTCAAAGAGTTTATACTGAAAGTAACTTTTGGATGATAATGAAGACTTTCCTTGAGTTTCTAAAAGTTAAAATAATACTAATAATTAGTATTTTGGTGAATATTACACTTAATTTATAGATTTTATTCTGTAATCTATTACTAATGAGAACACAAAATGCAGTTGTTCAAAAACAAAAGAGAACAAAATGCTGACAAAAGTCAATAATTTCTCTTAAATTAGTTATGAATTTGTTTTCTTTCACTGAAATTATGGATATTATGAAAAATAACAAATATAAGGCAACAATTTTTTTTTTGTAAATTTATATGTTCCAGCCAATTAAGATATACTCCATATATTAAATTTCAGTATCTATAGAAAGAAAAAAAAAATATATATATATATACAATTATACATATATGGGTTGCAAAATTAAAATAATAATACAAAGAAATCCAACCAAAAAGGCGTGTTTTTATGTCTACTTTGAAATGAAACCTTGTGGTGGGGCCCCCACAAAGTGGCATGCAGCAGAGATAAAAAAAAGGCATTATAATTATTTACTCATCTGTTTGTTTGGCCGCTGCTTCCTCTTCAGCTTTTGAAATCTCTTGTTTTCTTCTCCTATCCTTTCTGCCCTCATCTCATCTCTGTAAGTATTCAAAAATCTAAACAATCATCTCCAGTTTCTCTATTAATTGCTAGTAATTAGTGTCAGTTCTATGTTTTTAATGCTATTTACGTTTCGATTCACATCATTCTTGTAAGAGATCTTCTTCGGCGTTATATGAGATTTTCTTTAGAAATTGGGAAACTAAGAGATAAATTGTGTTGTTAGAGTAGGTTTGCGTGCATATGCAGGAACAAGAAAAAAAGAAAACGTAAATATAAATGTAACGGCGTTGGTTAGAACAACACTGTTGTTGTTCTGTTGTGTGATTGATGTTTACTCTTCTTCTTTTCTTTGGTTTTATGATTTTTCAGATTAATTAAGCGTTACAGTGTTGTAGCCTTGTAGGAAGATGAGATAACAAAATGTTTAGGCTAAGCAAAGACATTGATTCTGCATTTCAAGGTGTTGGAACTAAAGGGTACGCTTCTTTTCTTTTTAATGCGATCTACGAGAAGAAGATAGTTTGTCTCTTTCCTCTTATGCTTGTACCCTTTTTTAGTGGCCTGGAGGTTTGGTGCATCTTCAATAATCAGCTTATATCGATCCCCAAGTCTTCTTTCGGAAGATTCCACTCTGGAAATGCTTACCTTCTTCTCAGCGTAAGATGCATCTCTGACTTAGATTTGAAATTTCAAGTGGTGTGCTAAATAATACTTAGTTTCTGTGTGTGATGTATAGACGGCTTTGCGGAAGATCGGATCTCCTCAGTATGACATTCACTATTGGCTAGGACATGATGCAACTGAGGTTTTTGCTTCTTCATCTTCTTGACAACTGTTTTAATGTATATGGTATAACTAAAGATTGTTACCTATTTTTAAAAAAAAAATCTGAAGGTGGACTCAGTTTTGGCATCTGACAAAGCACTAGAGTTAGATGCAGCACTTGGATGTTGTACGGTTCAGTACCGTGAAGTTCAAGGTCAAGAGACTGAGAAGTTCCTCTCATACTTCAAACCTTGTATCATACCCCTTGAAGGGAAGTATTCACCACAAAATGGTTTGGCCGAAGAGACATACCCTGTCACCTTACTAATGTGCAAAGGAGACCATGCTGTTCGTGTTAAAGAGGTATATGATGAGGCTTGACATGTTTAGGCTTGACATGTTTAGGCTTCAAGCTATTCATTAATGGTTGATTGATTTTGATGTACACAAGGTGCCTTTTCTACGGTCATCACTGAACCATGACGATGTGTTCGTTCTCGATACCGCATCAAAAGTGTTCCTCTTTGCCGGTTGCAACTCAAGCACTCAGGAGAAGGCTAAAGCCTTGGAGGTTGTCGAATACATAAAGGATAACAAGCATGCAGGAAGGTGTCAGGTCGCCACTATCGGTTAGATTTTTTTTCCCTCCTCTTAAGCAAACTCAATAAAAGTACTGGAAAAAAAAAACAATTAATCATTTTAGTTTCTTGTAGAGGATGGGAAGTTTTTAGGTGATGCAGATGCTGGTGAGTTCTGGACTTTCTTTGGTGGTTATGCTCCCATTCCAAAGTGTTCATCTTCTACAAACCAAGAACAGACTCCAACCACATGTGCAAAACTGTTATGGTAAAGATTTTTGTTTAATTTATTTGTTTAAAAGGATGTTTTTAAAAGAGACCATCATATGAACAAACAGGATAGATACTCGGGGGAATCTACATCCAACTGAAACAAGTTCTTTGAACAAAGATATGCTTGGAAAGGACAAATGCTACATGCTGGACTGTGACAGCGAAGTATTCGTTTGGATGGGAAGAAACACATCGCTCACTGAAAGGAAGACATCCATTTCTTCCTCAGAAGTAAGTCATTCTTGGTAGTAGTATATAAGTTGATTGATACAGAAGCATAAAATGTAAATGTTTAGGAGTTTCTACGAAAGGAGGGACGCTCGACCAGCACAAGTCTAGTACTTTTAACGGAAGGACTAGAGAATGCTAGATTCAGATCTTTTTTTGATGAGTGGCCTCAGACAGCAGAGTCTAGCCTTTACAATGAAGGTCGAGAAAAAGTGGCAGGTCTGTGTTTCATATTATTATTATTGATATGGTTTCTATAGATGGGAAATAACTAACTTAAAAACTTTTTATGCAGCAATGTTTAAACGGAAGGGATATGATGTGGAGGAGTTTTTTGATGAAGAAGATGAACCTCTTTATACAAACTCCCGAGACGCTCTGAAGGTACACTTCATATCTAATATATTTTTGACCAAACTTTCATAAATGTACCTGATCAATTTGGATTTTAAACTGGTTCCAGGTTTGGCGTGTAGATGGTGGTGATGTCTCGCTTCTCTCCATTCATGACAAGGCAAAGCTGTTTAGCGGCGATTGCTACATTGTGCAGTATAAATATACTTACAATGAAAGAAACGAATATCTATTATATGTATGGATAGGTTGTGAAAGCATGGAGGTAAGCAGGCTGTATGTAGCCTTTGAGTTTTGTTTCTTTTCAACAATCATTTGTGAGTTGTTCCTCAATGACCTTGGTTCTGATTTTTTTTTTTTTTTTACTTCACTTCATTGCAGGAAGATAGAGCTGATGCCATATCTAATGCTAGTGCCATTGTTCTTCAACCAAGGGTGAATCTGTAATGGTTAGTTCCTAATCATATTGCAAAAATAATTTAACATTTTTTATTTTTCTCTTTTTTTGGTTCGAACTAACTGATTTGTTGTTACATTTGACATTCTCCATATTCCAGTGTCATATACACCAGGGCAACGAACCTGCTCGCTTTTATTCAATGTTCCAGTCGCTAGTTGTTTTCAAGGTCAGTTTGCAATACTTTCTTGAACATTTTGTATTTTAGTATGCGACTCTACTTGTTTGATACTTTTCCAGGGTGGTTTGAGTAAACGGTACAAAACAACGTTTCTAGTGGAGAATGCAAACGAAGGTGAAAGCAAGGCTTCTCTTTTCCGTGTTCAAGGGACAAGCTCAAGGAGCATGCAAGCAATTCAAGTTGACCTAGTGGGTTCTCTTGTCCTTTCTGCGATTCTGCTTTGTCATAAAATACCTTTTGGTAGTATAATTTATGTCTTTGGTTCAACTGCATGCAGGCAGCAACCTCCTTGAACTCATCCTACTGTTACATTTTACAAAATGAAGCTTCTGTCTTCACTTGGATTGGGAAACTTACCTCAGAGTCTGACCATGATGTTCTTGACAGAATGCTAATTTCCTTGATGTAAGTAACATTAACATACAAACATGCCTTCGGGCTTATTAAGAGTTAGTTATTTTTTTCTTCAGGTTGCTAGTAGTAAAAATATGTTTCTTGGTTTCCATCTGCAGCCGTCTAGACCCATGTCCACAAGGGAAGGAAGGGAAGTGAACCAGACACATTCTGGGATTTGCTTGGTGGGAAAACAGAGTACCAAAAGAAAAGAAATGAGAAAACAAA